>NC_092708.1:1251723-1536285 GCF_047496885.1 Scyliorhinus torazame | reverse complement strand
TCGGGGTAGTTTATATATAGAATAACAGATACCCGGGAGTGAGTTACAGACTGGAATCTAATCGAGGGGTTCGGGGGTGATTTATATATAGAATAACAGATACCCGGGAGTGAGTTACAGACTGGAATCTAATCGAGGGGTTCAGGGTGGTTTATATATAGAATAACAGATACCCGGGAGTGAGTTACAGACTGGAATCTAATCGAGGGGCTCGGGGTGGTTTATATATAGAATAACAGATACCCGGGAGTGAGTTACAGACTGGAATCTAATCGAGGGGTTCGGGGTGGTTTATATATAGAATAACAGATACCCGGGAGTGAGTTACAGACTGGAATCTAATCGAGGGGCTCGGGGAGGTTTATATATAGAATAACAGATATCCGGGAGTGAGTTACAGACTGGAATCTAATCGAGGGTCTCGGGGTGGTTTATATACAGAATAACAGATACCCGGGAGTGAGTGACAGACTGGAATCTAATCGAGGGGTTCGGGGTGGTTTATATATAGAATAACAGATACCCGGGAGTGAGTTACAGACTGGAATCTAATCGAGGGGCTCGGGGAGGTTTATATATAGAATAACAGATACCCGGGAGTGAGTTACAGACTGGAATCTAATCGAGGGGCTCGGGGTGGTTTATATATAGAATAACAGATACCCGGGAGTGAGTTACAGACTGGAATCTAATCGAGGGGTTCGGGGTGGTTTATATATAGAATAACAGATACCCGGGAGTGAGTTACAGACTGGAATCTAATCGAGGGGCTCGGGGAGGTTTATATATAGAATAACAGATACCCGGGAGTGAGTTACAGACTGGAATCTAATCGAGGGGTTCAGGGTGGTTTATATATAGAATAACAGATACCCGGGAGTGAGTTACAGACTGGAATCTAATCGAGGGGTTCGGGGTGGTTTATATAGAATAACAGATACCCTGGAGTGAGTTACAGACTGGAATCTAATCGAGGGGTTCGGGGAGGTTTATATATAGAATAACAGATACCTGGGAGTGAGTTACAGACTGGAATCTAATCGAGGGGTTCGGGGTGGTTTATATATAGAATAACAGATACCCGGGAGAGAGTTACAGACTGGAATCTAATCGAGGGGTTCCGGGTGGTTTATATATAGAATAACAGATACCCGGGAGTGAGTTACAGACTGGAATCTAATCGAGGGGTTCAGGGTGGTTTATATATAGAATAACAGATACCCGGGAGTGAGTTACAGACTGGAATCTAATCGAGGGGTTCCGGGTGGTTTATATATAGAATAACAGATACCCGGGAGTGAGTTACAGACTGGAATCTAATCGAGGGGTTCGGGGTGGTTTATATAGAATAACAGATACCCGGGAGTGAGTTACAGACTGGAATCTAATCGAGGGATTCGGGGTGGTTTATATATAGAATAACAGATACCCGGGAGTGAGTTACAGACTGGAATCTAATCGAGGGGTTCGGGGTGGTTTATATATAGAATAATAGGTACCCGGGAGTGAGTTACAGACTGGAATCTAATCGAGGGGTTCGGGGTGGTTTATATATAGAATAACAGATACCCGGGAGTGAGTTACAGTCTGGAATCTAATCGAGGGGTTCGGGGAGGTTTATATATAGAATAACAGATACCCGGGAGTGAGTTACAGACTGGAATCTAATCGAGGGGTTCGGGGTGGTTTATATATAGAATAACAGATACCCGGGAGTGAGTTACAGTCTGGAATCTAATCGAGGGGTTCGAGGTGGTTTATATATAGAATAACAGATACCCGGGAGTGAGTTACAGACTGGAATCTAATCGAGGGGTTCGGGGTGGTTTAAAAATAGAATAACAGATACCCGGGAGTGAGTTACAGACTGGAATCTAATCGAGGGGTTCGGGGTGGTTTATATATAGAATAACAGATACCCGGAGTGAGTTACAGACTGGAATCTAATCGAGGGGTTCGGGGTAGTTTATATATAGAATAACAGATACCCGGGAGTGAGTTACAGACTGGAATCTAATCGAGGGGTTCGGGGAGGTTTATATATAGAATAACAGATACCCGGGAGTGAGTTACAGACTGGAATCTAATCGAGGGGTTCGGGGTAGTTTATATATAGAATAACAGATACCCGGGAGTGAGTTACAGACTGGAATCTAATCGAGGGGTTCGGGGAGGTTTATATATAGAATAACAGATACCCGGGAGTGAGTTACAGACTGGAATCTAATCGAGGGGTTCAGGATGGTTTATATATAGAATAACAGATACCCGGGAGTGAGTTACAGACTGGAATCTAATCGAGGGGTTCGGGGTGGTTTATATATAGAATAACAGATATCCGGGAATGAGTTACAGACTGGAATCTAATCGAGGGGTTCGGGGTGGTTTATATATAGAATAACAGATACCCGGGAGTGAGTTACAGACTGGAATCTAATCGAGGGGTTCGGGGTGGTTTATATATAGAATAACAGATACCCGGGAGTGAGTTACAGACTGGAATCTAATCGAGGGGTTCGGGGTGGTTTATATATAGAATAACAGATATCCGGGAATGAGTTACAGACTGGAATCTAATCGAGGGGTTCGGGGTGGTTTATATAAAGAATAACAGATACCCGGGAGTGAGTTACAGACTGGAATCTAATCGAGGGGTTCGGGGGTGGTTTATATATAGAATAACAGATACCCGGGAGTGAGTTACAGACTGGAATCTAATCGAGGGGTTCGGGGTGGTTTATATAAAGAATAACAGATACCCGGGAGTGAGTTACAGACTGGAATCTAATCGAGGGGCTCGGGGTGGTTTATATATAGAATAACAGATACCCGGGAGTGAGTTACAGACTGGAATCTAATCGAGGGGTTCGGGGTGGTTTATATATAGAATAACAGATACCCGGGAGAGAGTTACAGACTGGAATCTAATCGAGGAGTTCGGGGTGGTTTATATTTAGAATAACTGATACCCGGGAGTGAGTTACAGACTGGAATCTAATCGAGGGGTTCAGTGTGGTTTATATATAGAATAACAGATACCCGGGAGTGAGTTACAGAGTGGAATCTAATCGAGGAGTTCGGGGTGGTTTATATATAGAATAACAGATACCCGGGAGTGAGTTACAGACTGGAATCTAATCGAGAGGTTCGGTGTGGTTTATATATAGAATAACAGATACCCGGGAGAGAGTTACAGACTGGAATCTAATCGAGGGCTTCGGGGTGGTTTATATATAGAATAACAGATACCTGGGAGAGAGTTACAGACTGTAATCTAATCGAGGGGTTTGGGGTGGTTTATATATAGAATAACAGATGCCCGGAGTG
This sequence comes from Scyliorhinus torazame, assembly GCF_047496885.1. Classification (NCBI taxonomy): domain Eukaryota; kingdom Metazoa; phylum Chordata; class Chondrichthyes; order Carcharhiniformes; family Scyliorhinidae; genus Scyliorhinus; species Scyliorhinus torazame. The sequence goes on along the minus strand of NC_092708.1, from coordinate 1,532,958 downwards.
AGTTACAGACTGGAATCTAATCGAGGGGTTCGCGGTGGTTTATATATAGAATAACAGATACCTGGGAGTGAGTTACAGACTGGAATCTAATCGAGGGGTTCGGGGTGGTTTATATATAGAATAACAGATACCCGGGAGTGAGTTACAGACTGGAATCTAATCGAGGGGTTCGGGGAGGTTTATATATAGAATAACAGATACCTGGGAGTGAGTTACAGACTGGAATCTAATCGAGTGGTTCAGGGTGGTTTTTATATAGAATAACAGATGCCCGGGAGTGAGTTACAGACTGGAATCTAATCGAGGGGTTCAGGGTGGTTTATATATAGAATAACAGATACCTGGGAGTGAGTTACAGACTGGAATCTAATCGAGGGGTTCGGGGTGGTTTATATATAGAATAACAGATACCCGGGAGTGAGTTACAGACTGGAATCTAATCGAGGGGTTCGGGAGGTTTATATATAGAATAGCAAGAAGTCTTACAACACCAGGTTAAAGTCCTACAGGTTTGTTTCGAATCACTAGCTTTCGGAGCACTGCTCCTTCCTCTGGTGAATGAAGAGGTGGGTTCCAGAAACATTTACATAGACAAAGTCAAAGATGCAAGACGATGCTTTGAAGGGGGGGGGGGGGGGAGTGGGGGAGGGGGGAGGGGAGGGGCGGGGAGGTGGAGGGAGGGGGGGGAGGGGAGGGGAGGGGAGGTGGAGGGGGAGGGGGAGGGAGGGAGGTGGAAGGAGGGGGAAGGGGGGAGAAAGGGGGGGGAAGGGAGGGGGAGAAAGGGGGGGGGAGGGGAAGGGGGAGGGAGGAAGGGGGGAGGGAGGAAGGGGGAGGGGAAGGGGGGAGGAAGGGGGAGGGAGGGGGAGGGAGGAGGGGGGGAGGAAGGGGGGGGAGGAGGGAGGAGGGGGGAGGAGGGAGGAGGGGGAAGGAGGAGGGGGGAGGGGGGGGGGGAGGATCCCCAGGGCCTGAGAATCTGCATCCCAGAGAGCTTAAGGAGGTGGCTCTGGAAATAGTGGACACATTGATGGTCATCTTCCGGGATTCTATAGACTCTGGAACTGTCCCTGCAGATTGGAGGGTAGCTCACGTCACTCCGGTATTCAAAAAGGGAGGTAGAGAGAAAGCAGGGAATTATAGACCAGTAAGTCGAACCATCGGTAGTGGGCGAAATGCTTGAATCCATTTTCAAGGACTTTACAGCGGAACATTTAGAAAGCCGTGGCAGGATCAGTCAGAGTCAGCATGGATTTATGAAGGGAAAATCATGCTTGACAAATCTGTTGGAATTGTTTGAAGATGTAACCAATACAGTCGACAAGGGGGTCCCAGTCGATGTGGTATATTTGGACTTTCAGAAGTCCCGCATAAGAGATTATTGTGCAAAACTAAAGCTCATGGGATTGGGGGAAATGTATTGAGGTGGATAGAAAACTGGTTGGCAGAGAGGAAACAAAGAGTCGGGATTAATGGGTCTTTTTCAGATTGGCAGCAGTAACCAGTGGGGTACCACAGGGACCGGTGCTGGGACCCCAGCTATTCACAATATATATCAATGATTTGGATGAGGGAAAAAATGTAACATCTCAAAGTTTGCAGATGATACCAAGTTGGGTGGGAGGGTGAATTGTGACGAGGATGCAGGGATCCTACAGCAAGATCTGGACAGGTTGGGCGAGTGGGCAAACCAATGGCGGATGCAGTATAATTTGGATAAATGTGCAGTTATTTGCTTTGGAAGCAAAAACAGGAAGGCAGATTACTACCTGAATGATTGTAAATTGGGAGAGGGGAGTGTGCAGCGGGACCTGGGTGTCCTTGTGCACCAGTCGCTGAAGGTAAGCATGCAGGTGCAGCAGGCGGTAAAGAAGGCGAATGGTATGTTGGCCTTCATTGCGAGAGGTTTCGAGTATAGAAGCAGGGATGTGTTGCTGCAATTGTACAGGGCCTTGGTGAGGCCACACCTGGAGTATTGTGGGCAGTTTTGGTCTCCTTCTCTGAGGAAGGATGTTCTTGCTCTCGAGGGAGTGCAGCGAAGGTTTACCAGACTGATTCCAGGGATGGCGGGACTGTCATATGAGGAGAGATTGACTCGGTTAGGATTGTTCTCGCTGGAGTTCAGAAGAATGAGGGGGGATCTCATAGAGACTATAAAATTCTCACAGGACTGGACAGGGTAGATGCAGGGAAGATGTCATCAATAGAACATAGAACATTACAGCGCAGTACAGGCCCTTCGGCCCTCAATGTTGCGCCGTCCTGTTAAACCACTCTGAAGCCCATTTACACAATTCCCTTATCGTCCATATGTCTATCCAATGACCATTTGAATGCCCTTAGTGTTGGCGAGTCCACTCCTGTTGCAGGCAGGGCATTCCACACCCTTACTACTCTCTGAGTAAAGAACCTACCTCTGACGTCTGTCTTATATCTATCTCCCCTCAAATTAAAGCTATGTACCCTCGTGCTAGACATCACCATCCGAGGTAAAAGGCTCTCACTGTCCACCCTATCCCATCCTCTGATCATTTTGTATGCCTCAATTAAGTCACCTCTTAACCTTCTTCTCTCTAACGAAAACAGCCTCAAGTCCCTCAGCCTTCCCTCATAAGATCTTCCCTCCATACCAGGCAACATTCTGGTAAATCTCCTCTGCACCCTTTCCAATGCTTCCACATCCTTCCTATAATGCAGTGACCTGAATTGCACAAAATACTCTAAATGCGTCACCAGAGTTTTGTACAGCTGCAACATGACCTCATGGCTCCGAAACTCAATCCCTCTACCAATAAAAGCTAACACACCGTACGCCTTCTTAACAACCCTCTCCATCTGAGTGGCAACTTTTAGGGATCTATGTACATGGACACCGAGATCTCTCTGCTCATCCACACTGACAAGAATCTTACCATTAGCCCAGTACTCTGTCTTCCTGTTATGCCTTCCAAAATGAATCACCTCACACTTTTAACAAAGAACAAAGAACAAAGAAATGTACAGCACAGGAACAGGCCCTTCGGCCCTCCAAGCCCGTGCCGACCATACTGCCCGACTAAACTACAATCTTCTACACTTCCTGGGTCCGTATCCTTCTATTCCCATCCTATTCATATATTTGTCAAGGTGCCCCTTAAATGTCCCTATCGTCCCTGCCTCCACTACCTCCTCCGGTAGTGAGTTCCAGGCACCCACTACCCTCTGCGTAAAAAACTTGCCTCGTACATCTACTCTAAACTTTGCCCCTCTCACCTTAAACCTATGCCCCCTAGTAATTGACCCCTCTACCCTGGGGAAAAGCCTCTGACTATCCACTCTGTCTATGCCCCTCATAATTTTGTATACCTCTATCAGGTCGCCCCTCAACCTCCTTCGTTCCAGTGAGAACAAACCGAGTTTATTCAATCGCTCCTCATAGCTTATGCCCTCCATACCAGGCAACATTCTGGTAAATCTCTTCTGCACCCTCTCTAAAGCCTCCACATCCTTCTGGTAGTGTGGCGACCAGAATTGAACACTATACTCCAAGTGTGGCCTAACTAAGGTTCTATACAGCTGCAACATGACTTGCCAATTCTTATACTCAATGCCCCGGCCAATGAAGGCAAGCATGCCGTATGCCTTCTTGACTACCTTCTCCACCTGTGTAGCCCCTTTCAGTGATCTGTGGACCTGTACTCCTAGATCTCTTTGACTTTCAATACTCTTGAGGGTTCTACCATTCACTGTATATTCCCTACCTGCATTAGCCCTTCCAAAATGCATTACCTCACATTTGTCCAGGTTAAACTCCATCTGCCATCTCTCCGCCCAAGTCTCCAGACAATCTAAATCCTGCTGTATCCTCAGACAGTCCTCATCGCTATCCGCAATTCCACCAACCTTTGTGTCGTCTGCAAACTTACTAATCAGACCAGTTACATTTTCCTCCAAATCATTTATATATACTACAAAGAGCAAAGGTCCCAGCACTGATCCCTGTGGAACACCACTGGTCACAGCCCTCCAATTAGAAAAGCATCCCTCCATTGCTACCCTCTGCCTTCTATGGCCTAGCCAGTTCTGTATCCACCTTGCCAGTTCACCCCTGATCCCGTGTGACTTCACCTTTTGTACTAGTCTACCATGAGGGACCTTGTCAAAGGCCTTACTGAAGTCCATATAGACAACATCTACTGCCCTACCTGCATCAATCATCTTAGTGACCTCCTCGAAAAACTCTATCAAGTTAGTGAGACACGACCTCCCCTTCACAAAACCGTGCTGCCTCTCACTAATACGTCCATTTGCTTCCAAATGGGAGTAGATCCTGTCTCGAAGAATTCTCTCCAGTAATTTCCCTACCACTGAAGTAAGGCTCACCGGCCTGTAGTTCCCGGGATTATCCCTGCCACCCTTCTTAAACAGAGGAACAACATTGGCTAGTCTCCAGTCCTCCGGGACATCCCCTGAAGACAGCGAGGATCCAAAGATTTCTGTCAAGGCCTCAGCAATTTCCTCTCCAGCCTCCTTCAGTATTCTGGGGTAGATGCATCCGGCCCTGGGGACTTATCTACCTTAATATTTTTTAAGACACCCAACACCTCGTCTTTTTGGATCACAATGTGACCCAGGCTATCTACACCCCCTTCTCCAGACTCAACATCTACCAATTCCTTCTCTTTGGTGAATACTGATGCAAAGTATTCATTTAGTACCTCGCCCATTTCCTCTGGCTCCACACATAGATTCCCTTGCCTATCCTTCAGTGGGCCAACCCTTTCCCTGGCTACCCTCTTGCTTTTTATGTAAGTGTAAAAAGCCTTGGGATTTTCCTTAACCCTATTTGCCAATGACTTTTCATGACCCCTTCTATCCCTCCTGACTCCTTGCTTAAGTTCCTTCCTACTTTCCTTATATGCCACACAGGCTTCGTCTGTTCCCAGCCTTTTAGCCCTGACAAATGCCTCCTTTTTCTTTTTGACGAGGCCTACAATATCACTCGTCATCCAAGGTTCCCGAAAATTGCCGTATTTATCTTTCTTCCTCACAGGAACATGCCTGTCCTGCATTTTCTGCATTAAACTCCATTTGCCGCCTCTCAGCCCAGTGCTGCAGCTTATCTATGTCCCTCTGTAACTTGTAACATCCTTCCGCACTGTCCACAACTCCACCGACTTTAGTGTCATCTGCAAATTTACTCACCCATCCTTCTACGCCCTCCAGGTCATTCATAAAAATGACAAACAGCAGTGGCCCCAAAACAGATCCTTGTGGTACACCACTAGTAACTGGACTCCAGTCTGAACACTTCCCATCAACCACCACCCTTTGTCTTCTTCCAGCTAGCCAATTTCTGATCCAAACTGCTAAATCTCCCTGAATCCCATGCCTCTGTATTTTCTGCAGTAGCCTACCGTGGGGAACCTTATCATACGCTTCACTGAAATCCATATAGAAAATACAGCACAGAACAGGCCCTTCGGCCCACGATGTTGTGCCGAACCTTTGTCCTAGATTAATCATAGATTATCATTGAATTTACAGTGCAGAAGGAGGCCATTTGGCCCTTTGAGTCTGCACCGGCTCCTGGAAAGAGCACCCTACCCAAACTCAACACCTCCACCCAACACCAAGGGCAATTTTGGACATTAAGGGCAATTTATCATTGGCCAATTCACCTAACCTGCACATCTTTGGACTGTGGGAGGAAACCGGAGCATCCGGAGGAAACCCACACAGACACGGGGAGGACGTGCAGACTCCGCACAGACAGTGACCCAAGCCGGAATCGAACCTGGGACCCTGGAGCTGTGAAGCATTGTGCAATCCACAATGCTACCGTGCTGCCCTTAAGAACAAATAAATCTACACTATATCATTTTACCGTAATCCATGTACCTATCCAATAGCTGCTTGAAGGTCCCTAATGTTTCCGATTCAACTACTTCCACAGGCAGTGCATTCCATGCCCCCACTACTCGCTGGGTAAAGAACCTACCTCTGATATCCCTCCTATATCTTCCACCTTTCACCTTAAATTTATGTCCCCTTGTAATGGTTTGTTCCACCCGGGGAAAAAGTCTCTGACTGTCTACTCTATCTATTCCCCTGATCATCTTATAAACCTCTATCAAGTCGCCCCTCATCCTTCTCCGCTCTAATGAGAAAAGGCCTAGCACCCTCAACCTTTCCTCGTAAGACCTACTCTCCATTCCAGGCAACATCCTGGTAAATCTTCTTTGCACCTTTTCCAAAGCTTCCACATCCTTCCTAAAATGAGGCGACCAGAACTGTACACAGTACTCCAAATGTGGCCTTACCAAAGTTTTGTACAGCTGCATCATCACCTCACGGCTCTTAAATTCAATCCCTCTGTTAATGAACGCGATCACACCATAGGCCTTCTTCACAGCTCTATCCACTTGAGTGGCAACTTTCAAAGATGTATGAACATAGACCCCAAGATCTCTCTGCTCCTCCACATTGCCAAGAACTCTACCGTTAACCCTGTATTCCGCATTCATATTTGTCCTTCCAAAATGGACAACCTCACACTTTTCAGGGTTAAACTCCACCTGCCACTTCTCAGCCCAGCTCTGCATCCTATCTATGTCTCTTTGCAGCCGACAACAGCCCTCCTCACTATCCACAACTCCACCAATCTTCGTATCGTCTGCAAATTTACTGACCCGCCCTTCAACTCCCTCATCCAAGTCATTAATGAAAATCACAAACAGCAGAGGACCCAGAACTGATCCCTGCGGTACGCCACTGGTAACTGGGATCCAGGCTGAATATTTACCATCCACCACCACTCTCTGACTTCTATCGGTTAGCCAGTTCGTTATCCAACTGGCCAAATTTCTCACTATCCCATGCCTCCTTACTTTCTGCATAAGCCTACCATGGGGAACATTATCAAATGCCTTACTAAAATCCATGTACACTACATCCACTGCTTTACCTTCATCCACATGCTTGGTCACCTCCTCAAAGAATTCAATAAGACTTGTAAGGCAAGACCTACCCCTCACAAATCCGTGCTGACTATCCCTAATCAAGCAGTGTCTTTCCAGATGCTCAGAAATCCTATCCTTCAGTACCCTTTCCATTACTTTGCCGACCACCGAAGTAAGACTAACTGGCCTGTAATTCGCAGGGTTATCCCTAGTTCCTTTTTTGAACAGGGGCACGACATTTGCCACTCTCCAATCCCCTCCAACCACCCCTGTTGACAGTGAGGACGAAAAGATCATTGCCAACGGCTCTGCAATTTCATCTCTTGCTTCCCATAGAATCCTTGGATATATCCCGTCAGGCCCGGGGGACTTGTCTATCCTCAAGTTTTTCAAAATGCCCAACACATCTTCCTTCCTAACAAGTATTTCCTCGAGCTTACCAATCTGTTTCACACTGTCCTCTCCAACAATATCGCCCCTCTCATTTGTAAATACAGAAGAAAAGTACTCGTTCAAGACCTCTCCTATCTCTTCAGACTCAATACACAATCTCCCGCTACTGTCCTTGATCGGACCTACCCTCGCTCTAGTCATTCTCATATTTCTCACATATGTGTAAAAGGCCTTGGGGTTTTCCTTGATCCTACCCGCCAAAGATTGTTCATGCCCTCTCTTAGCTCTCCTAATCCCTTTCTTCAGTTCCCTCCTGGCTATCTTGTATCCCTCCAATGCCCTGTCTGAACCTTGTTTCCTCAGCCTTACATAAGTCTCCTTTTTCCTCTTAACAAGACATTCAACCTCTCTTGTCAACCATGGTTCCCTCACTCGACCATCTCTTCCCTGCCTGACAGGGACATACATATCAAGGACACGTAGCACCTGTTCCTTGAACAAGTCCCACATTTCACTTGTGTCCTTCCCTGACAGCCTATGTTCCCAACTTATGCACTTCAATTCTTGTCTTTCCCCAATTGTAAACCTTGCCCTGTTGCATGTACCTATCCCTCTCCATTACTAAAGTGAAAGTCACAGAATTGTGGTCACTATCTCCAAAATGCTCCCCCACTAACAAATCTATCACTTGCCCTGGTTCATTACCCAGTACTAAATCCAATATTGCCCCTCCTCTGGTCGGACAATCTACATACTGTGTTAGAAAAGCTTCCTGGACACACTGCACAAACACCACCCCATCCAAACTATTTGATCTAAAGAGTTTCCACTCAATATTTGGGAAGTTAAAGTCACCCATGACTACTACCCTATGGCTTCTGCACCTTTCCAAAATCTGTTTCCCAATCTGTTCCTCCACATCTCTGCTACTATTGGGGGGCATATAGAAAACTCCTAACAAGGTGACTGCTCCTTTCCTATTTCTGACTTCAACCCATACTACCTCAATAGGGTGATACTCCTCGAACTGCCTTTCTGCAGCTGTTATACTATCTCTAATTAACAATGCCACCCCCCCACCTCTTTTACCACCCTTCCTAATCTTATTGAAACATCTATAACCAGGGACCTCCAACAACCATTTCTGTCCCTCTTCTATCCAAGTTTCTGTGATGGCCACCACATCGTAGTCCCAAGTACCGATCCATGCCTTAAGTTCACCCACCTTATTCCTGATGCTTCTTGCGTTGAAGTATACACACTTCAACCCATCTCCGTGCCTGCAAGTACTCTCCTTTGTCAGTGTTCCCTTCCCCACTGCCTCATTACACGCTTTGGCGTCCTGAATATCGGCTACCTTAGTTGCTGGACTACAAATCCGGTTCCCATTCCCCTGCCAAATTAGTTTAAACCCTCCCGAAGAGTACTAGCAAACCTCCCTCCCAGGATATTGGTGCCCCTCTGGTTCAGATGCAACCCGTCCTGCTTGTACAGGTCCCACCTTCCCCAGAATGCGCTCCAATTATCCAAATACCTGAATCCCTCCCTCCAACACCATTCCTGCAGCCACGTGTTCAACTGCTCTCTCTCCCTATTCCTAGCCTCGCTATCACGTGGCACCGGCAACAAGCCAGAGATGACAACTCTGTCTGTCCTGGCTTTTAACTTCCAGCCTAACTCCCTAAACTTGTTTATTACCTCCACACCCCTTTTCCTACCTATGTCGTTGGTACCAATGTGCACCACGACTTCTGGCTGCTCACCCTCCCCCTTAAGGATCCTGAAGACACGATCCGAGACATCCCTGGCCCTGGCACCCGGGAGGCAACATACCTTCCGGGAGTCTCGCTCGCGACCACAGAATCTCCTACAACTATTGCTTTTCTATTCCCCCCCTTCCCTTCTGAGCCCCAGAACCAGACTCAGTGCCAGAGACCTGGCCGCTAGGGCCTTCCCCCGGTAGGTCATCCCCCCCAACAGCATCCAAAACGGTATACTTGTTTTGAAGGGGAACGGCCACGAGGGATCCCTGCACTGTCTGCCTGTTTGTTTTTTTCCCCCTGACTGTAACCCAGCTATTCTTGTCCTGTACCTTGGGTGTGGTTACCTCCTTGTAACTCTTCTCTATAACCCCCTCTGCCTCCCGGATGATCCGAAGTTCATCCAGCTTCAGCTCCAGTTCCCTAACACGGTCTTTGAGGAGCTGAAGTTGGGTGCACTTCCCGCAGGTATAGTCAGCGGGGACACCGGTGGTATCCCTCACCACCCACATCCTACAGGAGGAGCATGCAACTGGCCTAGCCTCCATCCCTTCTTACCTGACAGAATATAGCTGCCCTGTGGACTAACTAGATCTCCGCCCTCCGACTCTGCTCCCAGTCAGCTACACTTTCTGTAAACTCCTGGCTCTCTTCGCACTCTTTGCGGAAATGTCGGAAACAAAATGAAAGGAGCACCTTACTCCCTCCTCACCTAACTCCCTCGGTCACCAAACTCTTACTATAGCACTCAAAAAGCACCAAATTCAGCACTCCCTCGGTCACCAAACTCTTACTATAGCACTCAAAAAGCACCAAATTCAGCACTCCCTCGGTCACCAAACTCTTACTCTAGCACTCAAAAAGCACCAAATTCAGCACTCCCTCGGTCACCAAACTCTCACTATAGCACTCAAATGCACCAAATTCAGCACTCAGTGCAAACAAAGTCTGCACTGTAGGGGATCACTTTTATACTGTGAATCTAGCCTCTGAAAACTGGCCTAATCCAATTAACTAATTAACAAGCTCCAGCTGCAAGTGCCTACAAGTAGAAGCCTGTTTAAAGCTTATTGAAAATTCACCTTCTTCTAAACCAAACAGCAACTTTTAAGTTAATTAACTAAATAAAAGAAAGACTAAACTTTAGGTAAAAATGAAGCCTTATACTCCCTCGGTCACCAAACTCTTACTCTAGCACTCAAAAAGCACCAAATTCAGCACTCAGTGCAAATACACCACATCAACTGCTTTAACCTCATCCACCTGTTTGGTCACCTTCTCAAAGAACTCAATAAGGTTTGTGAGGCACGACCTACCCTTCACGAAACCGTGTTGACTATGTCTAATCAAATTATTCCTTTCCAGATGATTATACACCCTATCTCTTATAAACCTTTCCAAGATTTTGCCCACAACAGAAGTAAGGCTCACTGGTCTATAGTTACCGGGGTTGTCTCTACTCCCCTTCTTGAACAAGGGGACAACATTTGCTATCCTCCAGTCGTCTGGCACTATTCCTGTAGACAATGACAACATAAAGATCAAAGCCAAAGGCTCAACAATCTCCTCCCTAGCTTCCCAAAAAATCCTAGGATAAATCCCATCTGGCCCAGGGGACTTATCTATTTTCACCCTTTCCAGAATAGTTAACACCTCCTCCTTATGAACCTCAAGCCCTTCTAGTCTAGTAGCCTGAATCTCAGTATTCTCCTCAACAACATTGTCTTTTTCCTGTGTGAATACTGACGAAAAATATTCATTTAGCACCTCTCCTATCTCCTCGGACTCCAAGCACAACTTCCCACTACTGTCCTTGACTGGCCCTACTCTTACCCTAGTCATTCTTTTATTCCTGACATATCTATAGAAAGCTTTAGGGTTATCCTTGATCCTACCTGCCAAAGACTCTCATGTCCCCTCCTGGCTCTTCTTAGCTCTCTCTTTAGGTCCTTCCTAGCTAACTTGTAACTCTCGAGCGCCCTTACTGAACCTTCATGTCTCATCTTTACATAAGCCTCCTTCTTCCTCTTGACAAGTGACCACGGTTCCCTTGCTCGACCACTTCCTCCCTGCCTGACAGGTACATATTTATCAAGGACATGCAGTAGCTGTTCCTTGAACAAGCTCCACATTTCCATTGTGCCCATCCCCTGCAGTTTTCCTCTCCATCCGATGCATCCTAAGTCTTGCCTTATCACATCATAATTGCCTTTCCCCCAGATATAACTCTTTCCCTGCGGTATATACCTATCCATTTCCATCACTAAAGTAAACGTAATCGAATTGTGGTCACTATCACCAAAGTGCTCACCTACCTCCAAATCTAACACCTGTCCTGGTTCATTACCCAGTACCAAATCCAATGTGGCCTCGCCTCTCGTTGGCCTATCTACATACTGTGTCAGGAAACCCTCCTGCACACAATGAGGAGTGTGTCCAGAACCAGGGGTCACAGCCTGAGGATTCAGGGTAAACCATTTCGGACAGAGATAAGGAGACATTTCTTCACACAAAGAGTGGTGAGCCTGTGGAATTCATTGCCACAGGAAGTAGTTGATGCTAAAACATAGAACATAGAACATAGAAAATACAGCACAGAACAGGCCCTTCGGCCCACGATGTTGTGCCGAACCTTTGAATATATTCAAGAGGATGCTGGATAGAGCACTTGGGGAGAATGGGATCAAAGGGTATGGGGAGAAAGCAGGATTAGGCTATTGAGTTGGATGATCAGCCATGATGGTGATGAATGACGGAGCCGGCTCGAAGGGCCAAAAGGCCTCCTCCTGCTCCTATCTTCTATGTGTCTGTGTAAACATGAAAACCTACAACTGGACGAGGGCTAATTTCAGGGAGATGAAAAGGAATCTGGGGGGATGCTCTCGAGGGAGAGCAGCGAAGGTTTCCAGGCGGATTCCTGGGGTGGCGGGACTGTCATGTGAGGAGAGACTAAGTCGGTTAGGATTATATTGATTGGAGTTTAGAAACGTGAGAGGGGATCTCATAGAAAATTATTAAATCTAACAGGATTAGACAGGATTCATGTTCCCGATGGTGGGGGAGTCCAGAACTAGGGGTCATAGTTTGAGGATAAGGGGTAAACCTTTTAGGACTGAGGTGAGGAGAAATTTCTTCACCCAGAGAACGGTGAATCTGGAATTCACTCCCACAGAAAGTAGCTGAGGCCAAAACATTGTGTAATTTCAAGAAGGAATTAGATACAGCTCTGGGGGATAAAGGGATCGAGGGATATGGGGGGGAGGCGGGATCAGGGTATTGAACCTGATAATCAGCCATGATCATAATGAATGGCGGAGCAGGCTCGAGGGGCCGAATGGCCACCTCCTGCTTCTATTTTCGATGTTTCTATGGGTAGATTACCTGAAAGATTATTGGGTCAAACTGTAATTGAGTAATGGGAGATCCTCAGAGGAGTAACAATGCATTTTTGTACCGCCTTTCCCAACCTCGGCAGAACCAAATCCTTTCTACAATGAGATTTTTGAGTTGTTTCCAGAAACATGGATACCGATTAACACAGAGCACGATCCCACATTCAGCAATGAAATAAATAATCAGATAATAAAGTTCATAATGTTGACGAGCGATAAACTGGGAAAATCAGCACTACCTCAGTACTGACCCTCTGACAGTGCAGCACTCCCTCAGTACTGATCCTCTGACATTGAGGCACTCCCTCAGTACTGACCCTCTGACAGTGCGGCACTCCCTCAGTACTGACCCTCTGACAGTGCAGCACTCCCTCAGTACTGATCCTCTGACAGTGCGGCACTCCCTCGGTACTGACCCTCTGACAGTGCAGCACTCCCTCAGTACTGACCCTCTGACAGTGCAGCACTCCCTCAGTACTGACCCTCTGACAGTGCGGCACTCCCTCAGTACTGACCCTCTGACAGTGCAGCACTCCCTCAGTAATGACCCTCTGACAGTGCGGCACTCCCTCAGTACTGACCCTCTGACAGTGCAGCACTCCCTCAGTACTGACCCTCTGACAGTACGGCACTCCCTCAGCACTGACCCTCTGACAGTGCAGCACTCCCTCAGTACTGACCCTCTGACAGTGCGGCACTCCCTCAATACTGACCCTCTGACAGTGCAGCTCCCCCTCAGTACCTACCCTCTGACAGTGCAGCACTCCCTCAGTACTGACCCTCTGACAGTGCGGCACTCCCTCAGTACTGACTCTCTGGCAGTGCGGCACTCCCTCAGTACTGACCCTCTGACAGCGCAGCACTCCCTCAGTACTGACCCTCTGACAGCGCAGCACTCCCTCAGTACTGACCCTCTGACAGTGCCGCACTCCCTCAGTAATGACCCTCTGACAGTGCAGCACTCCCTCAGTACTGACCCTCTGACAGTGCGGCACTCCATCAGTACTGACCCTCTGACAGTGCAGCACTCCCTCAGTACTTACCCTCTGACAGTGCGGCACTCCCTCAGTACTGACCCTCTGACAGTGCGGCACTCCCTCAGTACTGACCCTCTGACAGTGCAGCACTCCCTCAGTACTGATCCTCTGACAGTGCGGCACTCCCTCGGTACTGACCCTCTGACAGTGCAGCACTCCCTCAGTACTGACCCTCTGACAGTGCAGCACTCCCTCAGTACTGACCCTCTGACAGTGCGGCACTCCCTCAGTACTGACCCTCTGACAGTGCAGCACTCCCTCAGTAATGACCCTCTGACAGTATGGCACTCCCTCAGCACTGACCCTCTGACAGTGCAGCACTCCCTCAGTACTGACCCTCTGACAGTGCAGCACTCCCTCAGTACTGACCCTCTGACAGTGCAGCTCCCCCTCAGTACCTACCCTCTGACAGTGCAGCTCCCCCTCAGTACCTACCCTCTGACAGTGCAGCACTCCCTCAGTACTGACCCTCTGACAGTGCGGCACTCCCTCAGTACTGACTCTCTGACAGTGCCGCACTCCCTCAGTAATGACCCTCTGACAGTGCAGCACTCCCTCAGTACTGACCCTCTGACAGTGCGGCACTCCATCAGTACTGACCCTCTGACAGTGCAGCACTCCCTCAGTACTGACCCTCTGACAGTGCGGCGCTCCCTCAGTACTGACCCTCTGACAGTGCAGCACTCCCTCAGTACTGACCCTCTGACAGTGCAGCACTCCCTCAGTACTGACCCTCTGACAGTGCGGCACTCCCTCAGTACTGACCCTCTGACAGTGCAGCACTCCCTCAGTACTGACCCTCTGACAGTATGGCACTCCCTCAGCACTGACCCTCTGACAGTGCAGCACTCCCTCAGTACTGACCCTCTGACAGTGCGGCACTCCCTCAGTACTGACCCTCTGACAGTGCAGCTCCCCCTCAGTACCTACCCTCTGACAGTGCAGCACTCCCTCAGTACTGACCCTCTGACAGTGCGGCACTCCCTCAGTACTGACTCTCTGACAGTGCGGCACTCCCTCAGTACTGACCCTCTGACAGCGCAGCACTCCGTCAGTACTGACCCTCTGACAGCGCAGCACTCCCTCAGTACTGACCCTCTGACAGTGCAGCACTCCCTCAGTACTGACCCTCTGACAGTGCGGCACTCCCTCAGTACTGACCCTTTGACAGTGCGGCACTCCCTCAGTACTGACCCTCTTACAGTGCAGCACTCCCTCAGTACTGACCCTCTGACAGTGCGGCACTCCCTCAGTACTGACCCTCTGACAGTGCGGCACTCCCTCAGAACTGACCCTCTGACAGTGCGGCACTCCATCAGTACTGACAATCTGACAGTGCGGCACTCCCTCAGTACTGACCCTCTGACAGTGCAGCACTCCCTCAGTACTGACCCTCTGACAGTGGGGCACTCCCTCAGTACTGACCCTCTTACAGTGCAGCACTCCCTCAGTACTGACTCTCTGACAGTGCGGCACTCCCTCAGTACTGACCCTCTGACAGGGCAGCGCTCCCTCAGTACTGACCCTCTGACAGTGCAGCGCTCCCTCAGTACTGACCCTCTGACTGTGCAGCACTCCCTCAGTACTGACCCTCTGACAGTGGGGCACTCCCTCAGTACGGACCCACTGACAGTGCAGCACTCCCTCAGTACTGACCCTCTGACAGTGCAGCACACCCTCAGTACTGACCCTCTGACAGTGCGGCACTCCCTCAGTACTGACCCTCTGACAGTGCGGCACTCCCTCAGAACTGACCCTCTGACAGTGCGGCACTCCATCAGTACTGACAATCTGACAGTGCGGCACTCCCTCAGTACTGACCCTCTGACAGTGCAGCACTCCCTCAGTACTGACTCTCTGACAGTGCGGCACTCCCTCAGTACTGACCCTCTGACAATGCAGCACTCCCTCAGTACTGACCCTCTGACAGTGCGGCACTCTCTCAGTACTGACTCTCTGACAGTGCGGCACTCCCTCAGTACTGACCCTCTGACAGCGCAGCACTCCCTCAGTACTGACCCTCTGACAGCGCAGCACTCCCTCAGTACTGACCCTCTGACAGTGCAGCACTCCCTCAGTACTGACCCTCTGACAGTGCGGCACTCCCTCAGTACTGACCCTTTGACAGTGCGGCACTCCCTCAGTACTGACCCTCTTACAGTGCAGCACTCCCTCAGTACTGACCCTCTGACAGTGCGGCACTCCCTCAGTACTGACCCTCTGACAGTGCGGCACTCCCTCAGAACTGACCCTCTGACAGTGCGGCACTCCATCAGTACTGACAATCTGACAGTGCGGCACTCCCTCAGTACTGACCCTCTGACAGTGCAGCACTCGCTCAGTACTGACCCTCTGACAGTGGGGCACTCCCTCAGTACTGACCCTCTTACAGTGCAGCACTCCCTCAGTACTGACTCTCTGACAGTGCGGCACTCCCTCAGTACTGACCCTCTGACAGGGCAGCGCTCCCTCAGTACTGACCCTCTGACAGTGCAGCGCTCCCTCAGTACTGACCCTCTGACTGTGCAGCACTCCCTCAGTACTGACCCTCTGACAGTGGGGCACTCCCTCAGTACGGACCCACTGACAGTGCAGCACTCCCTCAGTACTGACCCTCTGACAGTGCAGCACACCCTCAGTACTGACCCTCTGACAGTGCGGCACTCCCTCAGTACTGACCCTCTGACAGTGCGGCACTCCCTCAGAACTGACCCTCTGACAGTGCGGCACTCCATCAGTACTGACAATCTGACAGTGCGGCACTCCCTCAGTACTGACCCTCTGACAGTGCAGCACTCCCTCAGTACTGACTCTCTGACAGTGCGGCACTCCCTCAGTACTGACCCTCTGACAATGCAGCACTCCCTCAGTACTGACCCTCTGACAGTGCGGCACTCTCTCAGTACTGACCCTCTGAAAGTGCGGCACTCCCTCAGTACTGACCCTCTGACAGTGCAGCACTCCCTCAGTACTGACTCTCTGACAGTGCGGCACTCCCTCAGTACTGACCCTCTGACAGTGCAGCACTCCCTCAGTACTGACCCTCTGACAGTGCAGCACTCCCTCAGTACTGACCCTCTGACAGTGCAGCACTCCCTCAGTACTGACCCTCTGACAGTGCAGCACTCTCTCAATACTGACCCTCTGATAGTGCAGCACTCCCTCAATACTGACCCTCTGACAGTGCAGCACTCCCTCAGTACTGATCCTGTGACAGAGCAGCACTCCCTCAGTACTGACCCTCTGACAGTGCAACTCTCCATCAGAACTGACCCTCTTACAGTGCAGAATTCCCTCAGTACTGACCCTCTGACAGTGCAGCACTCCTTCAGTACTGACCCTCTGACAGTGCGGGACTCCCTCAGTACTGACCCACTGAAAGTGCAGCACTCACTCAGTACTGACTCTCTGACAGTGCGGCACTCCCTCAGTACTGACCCTCTGACAGTGCAGCACTCGCTCAGTACTGACCCTCTGACAGTGCAGCACTCACTCAGTACTGACTCTCTGACAGTGCGGCACTCCCTCAGTACTGACCCTCTGACAGTGCAGCACTCGCTCAGTACTGACCCTCTGACAGTGCAGCACTCCCTCAGTACTGACCCTCTGAAAGTACGGCACTCACTCAGTACTGACCCTCTGAAAGTACGGCACTCACTCAGTACTGACCCTCTGAAAGTACGGCACTCCCTCAGTACTGACCCTCTGACAGTGCAGCACTCCCTCAGTACTGACCCTCTGACAGTGCAGCATTCCCTCAGTACTGATCCTGTGACAGTGCGGCACTCCCTCAGTACTGACCCTTTGACAGTGCGGCACTCCCTCAGTACTGACCCTCTTACAGTGCAGCACTCCCTCAGTACTGACAAGCTGACAGTGCAGCACTCCCTCAGTACTGACCCTCTGACAATGAAGCACTCCCTGAATACTGACCCTCTGACAGTGCAGCACCTCCTCAGTACTGACCCTCTGACAGTGCAGCACTCCCTCAGTACTGACCCTCTGACAGTGCGGCACTCCCTCAGTACTGACCCTCTGACAGTGCGGCACTCCCTCAGTACTGACCCTCTGACAGTGAAGCACTCCCTCAATACTGACCCTCGAACAGTGCAACACTCCATCAGTACTGACCCTCCGACAGTGAAGCACTCCCTCAATACTGACCCTCTGACAGTGCAACACTCCATCAGTACTGACCCTCCGACAGTGAAGCACTCCCTCAGTACTGACCCTCTGACAGTGCGGGGGGCACTCCCTCAGTACTGACCCTCTGACAGTGCAGCACTCCCTCAGTACTGACCCTCTGACAGTGCAGCACTCCCTCAGTACTGACCCTCTGACAGTGCGGCACTCTCTCAATACTGACCCTCTGACAGTACGGCACTCCCTCAGTACTGACCCTCTGAAAGTGCAGCACTCCCTCAGTACTGACCCTCTGACAGTGCGGCACTCCCTCAGTACTGACCCTCTGACAGTGCGGCACTCCCTCAGTACTGACAATCTGTCAGTGTGGCACTCCCTCAGTACTGACCCTCTGACAGTGCAGCACTCCCTCAGTACTGACCCTCTGACAGTGCGGCACTCCCTCAGTACTGACCCTCTGACAGTGCGGCACTCCCTCAGTACTAACCCTCTGACAGTGCAGCACTCCCTCAGAACTGACCCTCTGAAACGACGGCACTCCCTCAGTACTGATCCTGTGACAGGACAGCACTCCCTCAGTACTGACCCTCTGACAGTGCGGCACTCCCTCAGTACTGACCCTCTGACAGTGCAACACTCCATCAGGACTGACCCTCTGACAGTGCAGCACTCCCTCAATACTGACCCTCTGACAGTGCAGCACTCCCTCAGTACTGACCCTCTGACAGTGCAGCACTCCCTCAGTACTGATCCTGTGACAGCGCCGCACTCGCTAAGTACTGACCCTCTGACAGTGCAGCACTCCCTCTGTACTGACCCTCTGTCAGTGCGGCCCTCCTTCAGTACTGACCCTCTGACAGTGCAGCACTCCCTCAGTACTGACCCTCTGACAGTGCGGCGCTCCCTCAGTACTGACCCTCTGACAGTGCAGCGCTCTCTCAGTACTGACCCTCTGACAGTGCGGCACTCCCTCAGTACTGACCCCCTGACAGTGCGGCACTCCCTCAGTACTGACCCTCTGACAGTGCAGCACTCCCTCAGCACTGACCCTCTGACAGGGCAGCGCTCCCTCAGTACTGACCCTCTGACAGTGCAGCACTCCCTCAGTACTGACCCTCTGACAGTGCGGCACTCCCTCAGTACTGACCCTCTGACAGGGCAGCGCTCCCTCAGTACTGACCCTCTGACAGTGCAGCACTCCCTCAGTACTGACCCTCTGACAGTGCGGCACTCCCTCAGTACTGACCCTCTGA
Source organism: Scyliorhinus torazame (assembly GCF_047496885.1). Taxonomy (NCBI): domain Eukaryota; kingdom Metazoa; phylum Chordata; class Chondrichthyes; order Carcharhiniformes; family Scyliorhinidae; genus Scyliorhinus; species Scyliorhinus torazame. The sequence goes on along the minus strand of NC_092708.1, from coordinate 1,514,045 downwards.
CAGTGCGGCACTCCCTCAGAACTGACAATCTGACAGTGCGGCACTCCCTCAGTACTGACCCTCTGACAGTGCGGCACTCCCTCAGTACTGACCCTCTGACAGTGCGGCACTCCCTCAGTACTGACACTCTGACAGTGCAGCACTCCCTCAGTACTGACCCTATGACAGTGCGGCACTCCCTCAGTCCTGACCCACTGACAGTGCAGCACTCACTCAGTACTGACCCTCTGACAGTGCAGCACTCCCTCAGTACTGACCCTTTGACAGTGCGGCGCTGCCTCAGTACTGACCCTCTGACAGTGCAGCACTCCCTCAGTACTGACCCTCTGACAGTGCAGCACTCCCTCAGTACTGACCCTCTGACAGTGCAGCACTCCCTCAGAACTGACCCTCTGACAGTGCGGCCCTCCTTCAGTACTGACCCTCTGACAGTGCAGCACTCCCTCAGTACTGACCCTCTGACAGTGCGGCACTCCCTCAGTACTGACCCTCTGACAGTGCAGCACTCCCTCAGCACTGACCCTCTGACAGTGCGGCACTCCCTCAGTACTGACCCTCTGACAGGGCAGCGCTCCTTCAGTACTGACACTCTGACAGTGCAGCACTCCCTCAGTACTGACCCTCTGACAGTGCAGCACTCCCTCAGTACTGACCCTCTGACAGTGCGGCGCTCCCTCAGTACTGACCCTCTTACAGTGCAGAACTCCCTCAGTACTGACCCTCTGACAGTGCAGCATTCCTTCAGTACTGACCCTCTGACAGTGCGGGACTCCCTCAGTACTGACCCTCTGACAGTGCAGCACTCACTCAGTACTGACCCTCTGACAGTGCGGCACTCCCTCAGTACTGACCCTCTGACAGTGCAGCACTCGCTCAGTACTGACCCTCTGACAGTGCAGCACTCCCTCAGTACTGACCCTCTGAAAGTACGGCACTCACTCAGTACTGATCCTCTGAAAGTACGGCACTCACTCAGTACTGACCCTCTGAAAGTACGGCACTCACTCAGTACTGACCCTCTGACAGTGCAGCACTCCCTCAGTACTGACCCTCTGAAAGTACGGCACTCCCTCAGTACTAACACTCTGACAGGGCAGCACTCCCTCAGTACTGACCCTTTGACAGTGCAGCACTCCCTCAATACTGACCCTCTGACAGTGCAGCACTCCCTCAGTGCTGACCCTCTGACAGTGGGGCACTCCCTCAATACTGACCCTCTGACAGTGCGGCACTCCCTCAGTACTGACCCTCTGATAGTGCAGCACTCCCTCAATACTGACCCTCTGACAGTGCAGCATTCCCTCAGTACTGATCCTGTGACAGAGCGCACTCCCTCAGTACTGACCCTCCGACAGTGAAGCACTCCCTCAATACTGACCCTCTGACAGTGCAGCACTCCCTCAGTACTGACCCTCTGACAGTGCAGCACTCCCTCAGTACTGACCCTCTGACAGTGCAGCACTCCCTCAGTACTGACCCTCTGACAGTGCAGCACTCCCTCAGTACTGACCCTCTGACAGTGCGGCACTCTCTCAATACTGACCCTCTGACAGTGCGGCACTCCCTCAGTACTGACCCTCTGAAAGTGCAGCACTCCCTCAGTACTGACCCTCTGACAGTGCGGCACTCCCTCAGTACTGACCCTCTGACAGTGCGGCACTCCCTCAGTACTGACCCTCTGACAGTGGGGCACTCCCTCAGTACTGACAATCTGTCAGTGTGGCACTCCCTCAGTACTGACCCTCTGACAGTGCAGCACTCCCTCAGTACTGACCCTCTGACAGTGCGGCACTCCCTCAGTACTGACCCTCTGACAGTGCGGCACTCCCTCAGTACTAACCCTCTGACAGTGCAGCACTCCCTCAGAACTGACCCTCTGAAAGTACGGCACTCCCTCAGTACTGATCCTGTGACAGGACAGCACTCCCTCAGTACTGACCCTCTGACAGTGCAACACTCCATCAGGACTGACCCTCTGACAGTGCAGCACTCCCTCAATACTGACCCTCTGACAGTGCAGCACTCCCTCAGTACTGACCTTCTGACAGTGCAGCACTCCCTCAGTACTGATCCTGTGACAGCGCCGCACTCGCTAAGTACTGACCCTCTGACAGTGCAGCACTCCCTCTGTACTGACCCTCTGACAGTGCGGCCCTCCTTCAGTACTGACCCTCTGACAGTGCAGCACTCCCTCAGTACTGACCCTCTGACAGTGCGGCACTCCCTCAGTACTGACCCTCTGACAGTGCAGCACTCCCTCAGCACTGACCCTCTGACAGGGCAGCGCTCCCTCAGTACTGACCCTCTGACAGTGCAGCACTCCCTCAGTACTGACCCTCTGACAGTGCGGCACTCCCTCAGTACTGACCCTCTGACAGGGCAGCGCTCCCTCAGTACTGACCCTCTGACAGTGCAGCACTCCTTCAGTACTGACACTCTGACAGTGCAGCACTCCCTCAGTACTGACCCTATGACAGTGCGGCACTCCCTCAGTACTGACCCTCTGACAGTGCGGCACTCCCTCAGAACTGACAATCTGACAGTGCGGCACTCCCTCAGTACTGACCCTCTGACAGTGCGGCACTCCCTCAGTACTGACCCTCTGACAGTGCGGCACTCCCTCAGTACTGACCCTCTGACAGTGCAGCACTCCCTCAGTACTGACCCTTTGACAGTGCGGCGCTGCCTCAGTACTGACCCTCTGACAGTGCAGCACTCCCTCAGTACTGACCCTCTGACAGTGCAGCACTCCCTCAGTACTGACCCTCTGACAGTGCAGCACTCCCTCAGAACTGACCCTCTGACAGTGCGGCCCTCCTTCAGTACTGACCCTCTGACAGTGCAGCACTCCCTCAGTACTGACCCACTGACAGTGCGGCGCTCCCTCAGTACTGACCCTCTGACAGTGCAGCACTCCCTCAGCACTGACCCTCTGACAGTGCGGCACTCCCTCAGTACTGACCCTCTGACAGTGCAGCACTCCCTCAGCACTGACCCTCTGACAGTGCGGCACTCCCTCAGTACTGACCCTCTGACAGGGCCGCGCTCCTTCAGTACTGACACTCTGACAGTGCAGCACTCCCTCAGTACTGACCCTCTGACAGTGCAGCACTCCCTCAGTACTGACCCTCTGACAGTGCGGCTCTCCCTCAGTACTGACCCTCTTACAGTGCAGAACTCCCTCAGTACTGACCCTCTGACAGTGCAGCACTCCTTCAGTACTGACCCTCTGACAGTGCGGGACTCCCTCAGTACTGACCCTCTGACAGTGCAGCACTCACTCAGTACTGACCCTCTGACAGTGCGGCACTCCCTCAGTACTGACCCTCTGACAGTGCAGCACTCGCTCAGTACTGACCCTCTGACAGTGCAGCACTCCCTCAGTACTGACCCTCTGAAAGTACGGCACTCACTCAGTACTGACCCTCTGAAAGTACGGCACTCACTCAGTACTGACCCTCTGAAAGTACGGCACTCACTCAGTACTGACCCTCTGACAGTGCAGCACTCCCTCAGTACTCACCGTCTGACAGTGCGGCACTCCCTCAGTACTGACCCTCTGAAAGTACGGCACTCCCTCAGTACTAACACTCTGACAGGGCAGCACTCCCTCAGTACTGACCCTTTGACAGTGCAGCACTCCCTCAATACTGACCCTCTGACAGTGCAGCACTCCCTCAGTGCTGACCCTCTGACAGTGCGGCACTCCCTCAATACTGACCCTCTGACAGTGCGGCACTCCCTCAGTACTGACCCTCTGATAGTGCAGCACTCCCTCAATACTGACCCTCTGACAGTGCAGCATTCCCTCAGTACTGATCCTGTGACAGAGCGCACTCCCTCAGTACTGACCCTCCGACAGTGAAGCACTCCCTCAATACTGACCCTCTGACAGTGCAGCACTCCCTCAGTACTGACCCTCTGACAGTGCAGCACTCCCTCAGTACTGACCCTCTGACAGTGCAGCACTCCCTCAGTACTGACCCTCTGACAGTGCAGCACTCCCTCAGTACTGACCCTCTGACAGTGCGGCACTCCCTCAGTACTGACCCTCCGACAGTGAAGCACTCCCTCAATACTAACCCTCTGACAGTGCAGCACTCCCTCAGTACTGACCCTCTGACAGTGCAGCACTCCCTCAGTACTGACCCTCTGACAGTGCAGCACTCCCTCAGTACTGACCCTCTGACAGTGCGGCACTCCCTCACTACTGACCCTCTGACAGTGCGGCACTCCCTCAGTACTGACCCTCTGACAGTGGGGCACTCCCTCACTACTGACCCTCTGACAGTGCGGCACTCCCTCAGTACTGACCCTCTGACAGTGCGGCACTCCCTCACTACTGACCCTCTGACAGTGCGGCACTCACTCAATACTGACCCTCTGATAGTGCAGCACTCCCTCAGTACTGACCCTCTGACAGTGCGGCACTCCCTCACTACTGACCCTCTGACAGTGCGGCACTCCCTCAGTACTGACCCTCTGACAGTGGGGCACTCCCTCACTACTGACCCTCTGACAGTGCGGCACTCCCTCAGTACTGACCCTCTGACAGTGCGGCACTCCCTCACTACTGACCCTCTGACAGTGCGGCACTCCCTCAGTACTGATCCTCTGACAGTGCAGCACTCCCTCAGTACTGACCCTCTGAAAGTACGGCACTCACTCAGTACTGACCCTCTGAAAGTACGGCACTCACTCAGTACTGACCCTCTGAAAGTACGGCACTCACTCAGTACTGACCCTCTGACAGTGCAGCACTCCCTCAGTACTCACCGTCTGACAGTGCGGCACTCCCTCAGTACTGACCCTCTGAAAGTACGGCACTCCCTCAGTACTAACACTCTGACAGGGCAGCACTCCCTCAGTACTGACCCTTTGACAGTGCAGCACTCCCTCAATACTGACCCTCTGACAGTGCAGCACTCCCTCAGTGCTGACCCTCTGACAGTGCGGCACTCCCTCAATACTGACCCTCTGACAGTGCGGCACTCCCTCAGTACTGACCCTCTGATAGTGCAGCACTCCCTCAATACTGACCCTCTGACAGAGCGCACTCCCTCAGTACTGACCCTCCGACAGTGAAGCACTCCCTCAATACTGACCCTCTGACAGTGCAGCACTCCCTCAGTACTGACCCTCTGACAGTGCAGCACTCCCTCAGTACTGACAATCTGTCAGTGTGGCACTCCCTCAGTACTGACCCTCTGACAGTGCAGCACTCCCTCAGTACTGACCCTCTGACAGTGCGGCACTCCCTCAGTACTGACCCCCTGACAGTGCGGCACTCCCTCAGTACTAACCCTCTGACAGTGCAGCACTCCCTCAGAACTGACCCTCTGAAAGTACGGCACTCCCTCAGTACTGATCCTGTGACAGGACAGCACTCCATCAGTACTGACCCTCTGACAGTGCAACACTCCATCAGGACTGACCCTCTGACAGTGCAGCACTCCCTCAATACTGACCCTCTGACAGTGCAGCACTCCCTCAGTACTGACCCTCTGACAGTGCAGCACTCCCTCAGTACTGATCCTGTGACAGCGCCGCACTCGCTAAGTACTGACCCTCTGACAGTGCAGCACTCCCTCTGTACTGACCCTCTGACAGTGCGGCCCTCCTTCAGTACTGACCCTCTGACAGTGCAGCACTCCCTCAGTACTGACCCTCTGACAGTGCGGCACTCCCTCAGTACTGACCCCCTGACAGTGCGGCACTCCCTCAGTACTGACCCTCTGACAGTGCAGCACTCCCTCAGCACTGACCCTCTGACAGGGCAGCGCTCCCTCAGTACTGACCCTCTGACAGTGCAGCACTCCCTCAGTACTGACCCTCTGACAGTGCGGCACTCCCTCAGTACTGACCCTCTGACAGGGCAGCGCTCCTTCAGTACTGACACTCTGACAGTGCAGCACTCCCTCAGTACTGACCCTATGACAGTGCGGCACTCCCTCAGTACTGACCCTCTGACAGTGCGGCACTCCCTCAGAACTGACAATCTGACAGTGCGGCACTCCCTCAGTACTGACCCTCTGACAGTGCGGCACTCCCTCAGTACTGACCCTCTGACAGTGCGGCACTCCCTCAGTACTGACCCTCTGACAGTGCAGCACTCCCTCAGTACTGACCCTTTGACAGTGCGGCGCTGCCTCAGTACTGACCCTCTGACAGTGCAGCACTCCCTCAGTACTGACCCTCTGACAGTGCAGCACTCCCTCAGTACTGACCCTCTGACAGTGCAGCACTCCCTCAGAACTGACCCTCTGACAGTGCGGCCCTCCTTCAGTACTGACCCTCTGACAGTGCAGCACTCCCTCAGTACTGACCCTCTGACAGTGCGGCGCTCCCTCAGTACTGACCCTCTGACAGTGCAGCACTCCCTCAGCACTGACCCTCTGACAGTGCGGCACTCCCTCAGTACTGACCCTCTGACAGTGCAGCACTCCCTCAGCACTGACCCTCTGACAGTGCGGCACTCCCTCAGTACTGACCCTCTGACAGGGCAGCGCTCCTTCAGTACTGACACTCTGACAGTGCAGCACTCCCTCAGTACTGACCCTCTGACAGTGCAGCACTCCCTCAGTACTGACCCTCTGACAGTGCGGCTCTCCCTCAGTACTGACCCTCTTACAGTGCAGAACTCCCTCAGTACTGACCCTCTGACAGTGCAGCACTCCTTCAGTACTGACCCTCTGACAGTGCGGGACTCCCTCAGTACTGACCCTCTGACAGTGCAGCACTCACTCAGTACTGACCCTCTGACAGTGCGGCACTCCCTCAGTACTGACCCTCTGACAGTGCAGCACTCGCTCAGTACTGACCCTCTGACAGTGCAGCACTCCCTCAGTACTGACCCTCTGAAAGTACGGCACTCACTCAGTACTGACCCTCTGAAAGTACGGCACTCACTCAGTACTGACCCTCTGACAGTGCAGCACTCCCTCAGTACTCACCGTCTGACAGTGCGGCACTCCCTCAGTACTGACCCTCTGAAAGTACGGCACTCCCTCAGTACTAACACTCTAACAGGGCAGCACTCCCTCAGTACTGACCCTTTGACAGTGCAGCACTCCCTCAATACTGACCCTCTGACAGTGCAGCACTCCCTCAGTGCTGACCCTCTGACAGTGCGGCACTCCCTCAATACTGACCCTCTGACAGTGCGGCACTCCCTCAGTACTGACCCTCTGATAGTGCAGCACTCCCTCAATACTGACCCTCTGACAGTGCAGCATTCCCTCAGTACTGATCCTGTGACAGAGCGCACTCCCTCAGTACTGACCCTCCGACAGTGAAGCACTCCCTCAATACTGACCCTCTGACAGTGCAGCACTCCCTCAGTACTGACCCTCTGACAGTGCAGCACTCCCTCAGTACTGACCCTCTGACAGTGCAGCACTCCCTCAGTACTGACCCTCTGACAGTGCAGCACTCCCTCAGTACTGACCCTCTGACAGTGCGGCACTCCCTCAGTACTGACCCTCCGACAGTGAAGCACTCCCTCAATACTAACCCTCTGACAGTGCAGCACTCCCTCAGTACTGACCCTCTGACAGTGCAGCACTCCCTCAGTACTGACCCTCTGACAGTGCAGCACTCCCTCAGTACTGACCCTCTGACAGTGCGGCACTCCCTCACTACTGACCCTCTGACAGTGCGGCACTCCCTCAGTACTGACCCTCTGACAGTGGGGCACTCCCTCACTACTGACCCTCTGACAGTGCGGCACTCCCTCAGTACTGACCCTCTGACAGTGCGGCACTCCCTCACTACTGACCCTCTGACAGTGCGGCACTCCCTCAATACTGACCCTCTGATAGTGCAGCACTCCCTCAGTACTGATCCTCTGACAGTGCAGCACTCCCTCAGTACTGACAAGCTGACAGTGCAGCACTCCCTCAGTACTGACCCTCTGACAGTGCGGCACTCCCTGAATACTGACCCTCTGACAGTGCAGCACTCCCTCAGTACTGACCCTCTGACAGTGCAGCACTCCCTCAGTACTGACCCTCTGACAGTGCGGCACTCCCTCAGTACTGACCCTCTGACAGTGCGGCACTCCCTCAGTACTGACCCTCTGACAGTGCAGCACTCCCTCAGTACTGATCCTGTGACAGAGTGCACTCCTTCAGTACTGACCCTCTGACAGTGCAACACTCCATCAGTACTGACCCTCCGACAGTGAAGCACTCCCTCAATACTGACCCTCTGACAGTGCAACACTCCATCAGTACTGACCCTCCGACAGTGAAGCACTCCCTCAGTACTGACACTCTGACAGTGCGGCACTCCCTCAGTACTGACCCTCTGACAGTGCAGCACTCCCTCAGTACTGACCCTCTGACAGTGCAGCACTCCCTCAGTACTGACCCTCTGACAGTGCAGCAGTCTCTCAATACTGACCCTCTGACAGTGCGGCACTCCCTCAGTACTGACCCTCTGAAAGTGCAGCACTCCCTCAGTACTGACCCTCTGACAGTGCGGCACTCCCTCAGTACTGACCCTCTGACAGTGCGGCACTCCCTCAGTACTGACCCTCTGACAGTGGGGCACTCCCTCAGTACTGACAATCTGTCAGTGTGGCACTCCCTCAGTACTGACCCTCTGACAGTGCAGCACTCCCTCAGTACTGACCCTCTGACAGTGCGGCACTCCCTCAGTACTGACCCTCTGACAGTGCGGCACTCCCTCAGTACTAACCCGCTGACAGTGCAGCACTCCCTCAGTACTGACCCTCTGACAGTGCGGCACTCCCTCAGTACTGACCCTCTGACAGTGCGGCACTCCCTCAGTACTAACCCGCTGACAGTGCAGCACTCCCTCAGTACTGACCCTCTGACAGTGCGGCACTCCCTCAGTACTAACCCGCTGACAGTGCTGCACTCCCTCAGTACTGATCCTGTGACAGTGCAGCACTCCCTCAGTACTGATCCTGTGACAGGACAGCACTCCCTCAGTACTGACCCTCTGACAGTGCAACACTCCATCAGGACTGACCCTCTGACAGTGCAGCACTCCCTCAATACTGACCCTCTGACAGTGCAGCACTCCCTCAGTACTGATCCTGTGACAGCGCCGCACTCGCTAAGTACTGACCCTCTGACAGTGCAGCACTCCCTCTGTACTGACCCTCTGACAGTGCGGCCCTCCTTCAGTACTGACCCTCTGACAGTGCAGCACTCCCTCTGTACTGACCCTCTGACAGTGCGGCCCTCCTTCAGTACTGACCCTCTGACAGTGCAGCACTCCCTCAGTACTGACCCTCTGACAGTGCGGCGCTCCCTCAGTACTGACCCTCTGACAGTGCAGCGCTCCCTCAGTACTGACCCTCTGACAGTGCGGCACTACCTCAGTATTGACCCCCTGACAGTGCGGCACTCCCTCAGGACTGACACTCTGACAGTGCAGCACTCCCTCAGCACTGACCCTCTGACAGGGCAGCGCTCCCTCAGTACTGACCCTCTGACAGTGCAGCACTCCCTCAGTACTGACCCTCTGACAGTGCGGCACTCCCTCAGTACTGACCCTCTGACAGGGCAGCGCTCCTTCAGTACTGACACTCTGACAGTGCAGCACTCCCTCAGTACTGACCCTCTGACAGTGCGGCACTCCCTCAGAACTGACAATCTGACAGTGCGCCACTCCCTCAGTACTGACCCTCTGACAGTGCAGCACTCCCTCAGTACTGACCCTTTGACAGTGCGGCGCTGCCTCAGTACTGACCCTCTGACAGTGCAGCACTCCCTCAGCACTGACCCTCTGACAGTGCAGCACTCCCTCAGTACTGACCCTCTGACAGTGCAGCACTCCCTCAGAACTGACCCTCTGACAGTGCGGCCCTCCTTCAGTACTGACCCTCTGACAGTGCAGCACTCCCTCAGTACTGACCCTCTGACAGTGCAGCGCTCCCTCAGTACTGACCCTCTGACAGTGCAGCACTCCCTCAGCACTGACCCTCTGACAGTGCGGCACTCCCTCAGTACTGACCCTCTGACAGTGCAGCACTCCCTCAGCACTGACCCTCTGACAGTGCGGCACTCCCTCAGTACTGACCCTCTGACAGGGCAGCACTCCCTCAGTACTGACCCTCTGACGGAGCGGCACTCCCTCAGTACTGACCCTCTGACAGGGCAGCGCTCCTTCAGTACTGGCACTCTGACAGTGCAGCACTCCCTCAGTACTGACCCTATGACAGTGCGGCACTCCCTCAGTACTGACCCTCTGACAGTGCGGCACTCCCTCAGAACTGACAATCTGACAGTGCGGCACTCCCTCAGTACTGACCCTCTGACAGTGCGGCACTCCCTCAGTACTGACCCTCTGACAGTGCAGCACTCCCTCAGTACTGACCCTCTGACAGTGCAGCACTCCCTCAGTACTGACCCTCTGACAGTGCGGCACTCTCTCAATACTGACCCTCTGACAGTACGGCACTCCCTCAGTACTGACCCTCTGAAAGTGCAGCACTCCCTCAGTACTGACCCTCTGACAGTGCGGCACTCCCTCAGTACTGACCCTCTGACAGTGCGGCACTCCCTCAGTACTGACAATCTGTCAGTGTGGCACTCCCTCAGTACTGACCCTCTGACAGTGCAGCACTCCCTCAGGACTGACCCTCTGACAGTGCGGCACTCCCTCAGTACTGACCCTCTGACAGTGCGGCACTCCCTCAGTACTAACCCTCTGACAGTGCAGCACTCCCTCAGAACTGACCCTCTGAAACGACGGCACTCCCTCAGTACTGATCCTGTGACAGGACAGCACTCCCTCAGTACTGACCCTCTGACAGTGCAACACTCCATCAGGACTGACCCTCTGACAGTGCAGCACTCCCTCAATACTGACCCTCTGACAGTGCAGCACTCCCTCAGTACTGACCCTCTGACAGTGCAGCACTCCCTCAGTACTGATCCTGTGACAGCGCCGCACTCGCTAAGTACTGACCCTCTGACAGTGCAGCACTCCCTCTGTACTGACCCTCTGACAGTGCGGCCCTCCTTCAGTACTGACCCTCTGACAGTGCAGCACTCCCTCAGTACTGACCCTCTGACAGTGCGGCGCTCCCTCAGTACTGACCCTCTGACAGTGCAGCGCTCCCTCAGTACTGACCCTCTGACAGTGCGGCACTCCCTCAGTACTGACCCCCTGACAGTGCGGCACTCCCTCAGTACTGACCCTCTGACAGTGCAGCACTCCCTCAGCACTGACCCTCTGACAGGGCAGCGCTCCCTCAGTACTGACCCTCTGACAGTGCAGCACTCCCTCAGTACTGACCCTCTGACAGTGCGGCACTCCCTCAGTACTGACCCTCTGACAGGGCAGCGCTCCTTCAGTACTGACACTCTGACAGTGCAGCACTCCCTCAGTACTGACCCTATGACAGTGCAGCACTCCCTCAGTACTGACCCTCTGACAGTGCGGCACTCCCTCAGAACTGACAATCTGACAGTGCGGCACTCCCTCAGTACTGACCCTCTGACAGTGCGGCACTCCCTCAGTACTGACCCTCTGACAGTGCGGCACTCCCTCAGTACTGACACTCTGACAGTGCAGCACTCCCTCAGTACTGACCCTATGACAGTGCGGCACTCCCTCAGTCCTGACCCACTGACAGTGCAGCACTCACTCAGTACTGACCCTCTGACAGTGCAGCACTCCCTCAGTACTGACCCTTTGACAGTGCGGCGCTGCCTCAGTACTGACCCTCTGACAGTGCAGCACTCCCTCAGTACTGACCCTCTGACAGTGCAGCACTCCCTCAGTACTGACCCTCTGACAGTGCAGCACTCCCTCAGAACTGACCCTCTGACAGTGCGGCCCTCCTTCAGTACTGACCCTCTGACAGTGCAGCACTCCCTCAGTACTGACCCTCTGACAGTGCGGCACTCCCTCAGTACTGACCCTCTGACAGTGCAGCACTCCCTCAGCACTGACCCTCTGACAGTGCGGCACTCCCTCAGTACTGACCCTCTGACAGGGCAGCGCTCCTTCAGTACTGACACTCTGACAGTGCAGCACTCCCTCAGTACTGACCCTCTGACAGTGCAGCACTCCCTCAGTACTGACCCTCTGACAGTGCGGCGCTCCCTCAGTACTGACCCTCTTACAGTGCAGAACTCCCTCAGTACTGACCCTCTGACAGTGCAGCATTCCTTCAGTACTGACCCTCTGACAGTGCGGGACTCCCTCAGTACTGACCCTCTGACAGTGCAGCACTCACTCAGTACTGACCCTCTGACAGTGCGGCACTCCCTCAGTACTGACCCTCTGACAGTGCAGCACTCGCTCAGTACTGACCCTCTGACAGTGCAGCACTCCCTCAGTACTGACCCTCTGAAAGTACGGCACTCACTCAGTACTGACCCTCTGAAAGTACGGCACTCACTCAGTACTGACCCTCTGAAAGTACGGCACTCACTCAGTACTGACCCTCTGACAGTGCAGCACTCCCTCAGTACTCACCGTCTGACAGTGCGGCACTCCCTCAGTACTGACCCTCTGAAAGTACGGCACTCCCTCAGTACTAACACTCTGACAGGGCAGCACTCCCTCAGTACTGACCCTTTGACAGTGCAGCACTCCCTCAATACTGACCCTCTGACAGTGCAGCACTCCCTCAGTGCTGACCCTCTGACAGTGCGGCGCTCCCTCAATACTGACCCTCTGACAGTGCGGCACTCCCTCAGTACTGACCCTCTGATAGTGCAGCACTCCCTCAATACTGACCCTCTGACAGTGCAGCATTCCCTCAGTACTGATCCTGTGACAGAGCGCACTCCCTCAGTACTGACCCTCCGACAGTGAAGCACTCCCTCAATACTGACCCTCTGACAGTGCAGCACTCCCTCAGTACTGACCCTCTGACAGTGCAGCACTCCCTCAGTACTGACCCTCTGACAGTGCAGCACTCCCTCAGTACTGACCCTCTGACAGTGCGGCACTCTCTCAATACTGACCCTCTGACAGTGCGGCACTCCCTCAGTACTGACCCTCTGAAAGTGCAGCACTCCCTCAGTACTGACCCTCTGACAGTGCGGCACTCCCTCAGTACTGACCCTCTGACAGTGCGGCACTCCCTCAGTACTGACCCTCTGACAGTGGGGCACTCCCTCAGTACTGACAATCTGTCAGTGTGGCACTCCCTCAGTACTGACCCTCTGACAGTGCAGCACTCCCTCAGTACTGACCCTCTGACAGTGCGGCACTCCCTCAGTACTGACCCTCTGACAGTGCGGCACTCCCTCAGTACTAACCCTTTGACAGTGCAGCACTCCCTCAGAACTGACCCTCTGAAAGTACGGCACTCCCTCAGTACTGATCCTGTGACAGGACAGCACTCCCTCAGTACTGACCCTCTGACAGTGCAACACTCCATCAGGACAGACCCTCTGACAGTGCAGCACTCCCTCAATACTGACCCTCTGACAGTGCAGCACTCCCTCAGTACTGACCCTCTGACAGTGCAGCACTCCCTCAGTACTGATCCTGTGACAGCGCCGCACTCGCTAAGTACTGACCCTCTGACAGTGCAGCACTCCCTCTGTACTGACCCTCTGACAGTGCGGCCCTCCTTCAGTACTGACCCTCTGACAGTGCAGCACTCCCTCAGTACTGACCCTCTGACAGTGCGGCACTCCCTCAGTACTGACCCCCTGACAGTGCGGCACTCCCTCAGTACTGACCCTCTGACAGTGCAGCACTCCCTCAGCACTGACCCTCTGACAGGGCAGCGCTCCCTCAGTACTGACCCTCTGACAGTGCAGCACTCCCTCAGTACTGACCCTCTGACAGTGCGGCACTCCCTCAGTACTGACCCTCTGACAGGGCAGCGCTCCTTCAGTACTGACACTCTGACAGTGCAGCACTCCCTCAGTACTGACCCTATGACAGTGCGGCACTCCCTCAGTACTGACCCTCTGACAGTGCGGCACTCCCTCAGAACTGACAATCTGACAGTGCGGCACTCCCTCAGTACTGACCCTCTGACAGTGCGGCACTCCCTCAGTACTGACCCTCTGACAGTGCAGCACTCCCTCAGTACTGACCCTATGACAGTGCGGCACTCCCTCAGTCCTGACCCACTGACAGTGCAGCACTCACTCAGTACTGACCCTCTGACAGTGCAGCACTCCCTCAGTACTGACCCTTTGACAGTGCGGCGCTGCCTCAGTACTGACCCTCTGACAGTGCAGCACTCCCTCAGTACTGACCCTCTGACAGTGCAGCACTCCCTCAGTACTGACCCTCTGACAGTGCAGCACTCCCTCAGAACTGACCCTCTGACAGTGCGGCCCTCCTTCAGTACTGACCCTCTGACAGTGCAGCACTCCCTCAGTACTGACCCTCTGACAGTGCGGCGCTCCCTCAGTACTGACCCTCTGACAGTGCAGCACTCCCTCAGCACTGACCCTCTGACAGTGCGGCACTCCCTCAGTACTGACCCTCTGACAGTGCAGCACTCCCTCAGCACTGACCCTCTGACAGTGCGGCACTCCCTCAGTACTGACCCTCTGACAGGGCAGCGCTCCTTCAGTACTGACACTCTGACAGTGCAGCACTCCCTCAGTACTGACCCTCTGACAGTGCAGCACTCCCTCAGTACTGACCCTCTGACAGTGCGGCTCTCCCTCAGTACTGACCCTCTTACAGTGCAGAACTCCCTCAGTACTGACCCTCTGACAGTGCAGCACTCCTTCAGTACTGACCCTCTGACAGTGCGGGACTCCCTCAGTACTGACCCTCTGACAGTGCAGCACTCACTCAGTACTGACCCTCTGACAGTGCGGCACTCCCTCAGTACTGACCCTCTGACAGTGCAGCACTCGCTCAGTACTGACCCTCTGACAGTGCAGCACTCCCTCAGTACTGACCCTCTGAAAGTACGGCACTCACTCAGTACTGACCCTCTGAAAGTACGGCACTCACTCAGTACTGACCCTCTGAAAGTACGGCACTCACTCAGTACTGACCCTCTGACAGTGCAGCACTCCCTCAGTACTCACCGTCTGACAGTGCGGCACTCCCTCAGTACTGACCCTCTGAAAGTACGGCACTCCCTCAGTACTAACACTCTGACAGGGCAGCACTCCCTCAGTACTGACCCTTTGACAGTGCAGCACTCCCTCAATACTGACCCTCTGACAGTGCAGCACTCCCTCAGTGCTGACCCTCTGACAGTGCGGCACTCCCTCAATACTGACCCTCTGACAGTGCGGCACTCCCTCAGTACTGACCCTCTGATAGTGCAGCACTCCCTCAATACTGACCCTCTGACAGTGCAGCATTCCCTCAGTACTGATCCTGTGACAGTGCGGCACTCCCTCAGTACTGACCCTCCGACAGTGAAGCACTCCCTCAATACTGACCCTCTGACAGTGCAGCACTCCCTCAGTACTGACCCTCTGACAGTGCAGCACTCCCTCAGTACTGACCCTCTGACAGTGCAGCACTCCCTCAGTACTGACCCTCTGACAGTGCAGCACTCCCTCAGTACTGACCCTCTGACAGTGCGGCACTCCCTCAGTACTGACCCTCCGACAGTGAAGCACTCCCTCAATACTAACCCTCTGACAGTGCAGCACTCCCTCAGTACTGACCCTCTGACAGTGCAGCACTCCCTCAGTACTGACCCTCTGACAGTGCAGCACTCCCTCAGTACTGACCCTCTGACAGTGCGGCACTCCCTCACTACTGACCCTCTGACAGTGCGGCACTCCCTCAGTACTGACCCTCTGACAGTGGGGCACTCCCTCACTACTGACCCTCTGACAGTGCGGCACTCCCTCAGTACTGACCCTCTGACAGTGCGGCACTCCCTCACTACTGACCCTCTGACAGTGCGGCACTCCCTCAATACTGACCCTCTGATAGTGCAGCACTCCCTCAGTACTGATCCTCTGACAGTGCAGCACTCCCTCAGTACTGACAAGCTGACAGTGCAGCACTCCCTCAGTACTGACCCTCTGACAGTGCGGCACTCCCTGAATACTGACCTCTGACAGTGCAGCACTCCCTCAGTACTGACCCTCTGACAGTGCAGCACTCCCTCAGTACTGACCCTCTGACAGTGCGGCACTCCCTCAGTACTGACCCTCTGACAGTGCGGCACTCCCTAAGTACTGACCCTCTGACAGTGCAGCACTCCCTCAGTACTGATCCTGTGACAGAGTGCACTCCTTCAGTACTGACCCTCTGACAGTGCAACACTCCATCAGTACTGACCCTCCGACAGTGAAGCACTCCCTCAATACTGACCCTCTGACAGTGCAACACTCCATCAGTACTGACCCTCCGACAGTGAAGCACTCCCTCAGTACTGACCCTCTGACAGTGCGGCACTCCCTCAGTACTGACCCTCTGACAGTGCAGCACTCCCTCAGTACTGACCCTCTGACAGTGCAGCACTCCCTCAGTACTGACCCTCTGACAGTGCAGCAGTCTCTCAATACTGACCCTCTGACAGTGCGGCACTCCCTCAGTACTGACCCTCTGAAAGTGCAGCACTCCCTCAGTACTGACCCTCTGACAGTGCGGCACTCCCTCAGTACTGACCCTCTGACAGTGCGGCACTCCCTCAGTACTGACCCTCTGACAGTGGGGCACTCCCTCAGTACTGACAATCTGTCAGTGTGGCACTCCCTCAGTACTGACCCTCTGACAGTGCAGCACTCCCTCAGTACTGACCCTCTGACAGTGCGGCACTCCCTCAGTACTGACCCTCTGACAGTGCGGCACTCCCTCAGTACTAACCCGCTGACAGTGCAGCACTCCCTCAGAACTGACCCTCTGAAAGTACGGCACTCCCTCAGTACTGATCCTGTGACAGTGCAGCACTCCCTCAGTACTGATCCTGTGACAGGACAGCACTCCCTCAGTACTGACCCTCTGACAGTGCAACACTCCATCAGGACTGACCCTCTGACAGTGCAGCACTCCCTCAATACTGACCCTCTGACAGTGCAGCACTCCCTCAGTACTGATCCTGTGACAGCGCCGCACTCGCTAAGTACTGACCATCTGACAGTGCAGCACTCCCTCTGTACTGACCCTCTGACAGTGCGGCCCTCCTTCAGTACTGACCCTCTGACAGTGCAGCACTCCCTCAGTACTGACCCTCTGACATTGCGGCGCTCCCTCAGTACTGACCCTCTGACAGTGCAGCGCTCCCTCAGTACTGACCCTCTGACAGTGCGGCGCTCCCTCAGTACTGACCCTCTGACAGTGCAGCGCTCCCTCAGTACTGACCCTCTGACAGTGCGGCACTCCCTCAGTATTGACCCCCTGACAGTGCGGCACTCCCTCAGTACTGACCCTCTGACAGTGCAGCACTCCCTCAGCACTGACCCTCTGACAGTGCAGCACTCCCTCAGTACTGATCCTGTGACAGAGTGCACTCCTTCAGTACTGACCCTCTGACAGTGCAACACTCCATCAGTACTGACCCTCCGACAGTGAAGCACTCCCTCAATACTGACCCTCTGACAGTGCAACACTCCATCAGTACTGACCCTCCGACAGTGAAGCACTCCCTCA
Organism: Scyliorhinus torazame; assembly: GCF_047496885.1. Lineage (NCBI taxonomy): Eukaryota > Metazoa > Chordata > Chondrichthyes > Carcharhiniformes > Scyliorhinidae > Scyliorhinus > Scyliorhinus torazame. The sequence continues at coordinate 1,496,513 of NC_092708.1, read as the reverse complement.
GTACTGACCCTCTGACAGTGCGGCACTCCCTCAGAACTGACCCTCTGACAGTGCAGCACTCCCTCAGTACTGACCCTCTGACAGTGCAGCACTCCCTCAGTACTGACCCTCTGACAGTGCGGCACACTCTCAATACTGACCCTCTGACAGTGCGGCACTCCCTCAGTACTGACCCTCTGAAAGTGCAGCACTCCCTCAGTACTGACCCTCTGACAGTGCGGCACTCCCTCAGTACTGACCCTCTGACAGTGCGGCACTCCCTCAGTACTGACCCTCTGACAGTGGGGCACTCCCTCAGTACTGACAATCTGTCAGTGTGGCACTCCCTCAGTACTGACCCTCTGACAGTGCAGCACTCCCTCAGTACTTACCCTCTGACAGTGCGGCACTCCCTCAGTACTGACCCTCTGACAGTGCGGCACTCCCTCAGTACTAACCCTCTGACAGTGCAGCACTCCCTCAGAACTGACCCTCTGAAAGTACGGCACTCCCTCAGTATTGATCCTGTGACAGTGCAGCACTCCCTCAGTACTGATCCTGTGACAGGACAGCACTCCCTCAGTACTGACCCTCTGACAGTGCAACACTCCATCAGGACTGACCCTCTGACAGTGCAGCACTCCCTCAATACTGACCCTCTGACAGTGCAGCACTCCCTCAGTACTGATCCTGTGACAGCGCCGCACTCGCTAAGTACTGACCCTCTGACAGTGCAGCACTCCCTCTGTACTGACCCTCTGACAGTGCGGCCCTCCTTCAGTACTGACCCTCTGACAGTGCAGCACTCCCTCAGTACTGACCCTCTGACAGTGCGGCGCTCCCTCAGTACTGACCCTCTGACAGTGCAGCGCTCCCTCAGTACTGACCCTCTGACAGTGCGGCACTCCCTCAGTATTGACCCCCTGACAGTGCGGCACTCCCTCAGTACTGACCCTCTGACAGTGCAGCACTCCCTCAGCACTGACCCTCTGACAGGGCAGCGCTCCCTCAGTACTGACCCTCTGACAGTGCAGCACTCCCTCAGTACTGACCCTCTGACAGTGCGGCACTCCCTCAGAACTGACAATCTGACAGTGCGGCACTCCCTCAGTACTGACCCTCTGACAGTGCGGCACTCCCTCAGTACTGACCCTCTGACAGTGCGGCACTCACTCAGTACTGACCCTATGACAGTGCGGCACTCCCTCAGTCCTGACCCACTGACAGTGCAGCACTCACTCAGTACTGACCCTCTGACAGTGCAGCACTCCCTCAGTACTGACCCTTTGACAGTGCGGCGCTGCCTCAGTACTGACCCTCTGACAGTGCAGCACTCCCTCAGCACTGACCCTCTGACAGTGCAGCACTCCCTCAGTACTGACCCTCTGACAGTGCAGCACTCCCTCAGAACTGACCCTCTGACAGTGCGGCCCTCCTTCAGTACTGACCCTCTGACAGTGCAGCACTCCCTCAGTACTGACCCTCTGACAGTGCGGCGCTCCCTCAGTACTGACCCTCTGACAGTGCAGCACTCCCTCAGCACTGACCCTCTGACAGTGCGGCACTCCCTCAGTACTGACCCTCTGACAGTGCAGCACTCCCTCAGCACTGACCCTCTGACAGTGCGGCACTCCCTCAGTACTGACCCTCTGACAGGGCAGCACTCCCTCAGTACTGACCCTCTGACAGTGCGGCACTCCCTCAGTACTGACCCTCTGACAGGGCAGCGCTCCTTCAGTACTGACACTCTGACAGTGCAGCACTCCCTCAGTACTGACCCTATGACAGTGCGGCACTCCCTCAGTACTGACCCTCTGACAGTGCGGCACTCCCTCAGAACTGACAATCTGACAGTGCGGCACTCCCTCAGTACTGACCCTCTGACAGTGCGGCACTCCCTCAGTACTGACCCTCTGACAGTGCGGCGCTCCCTCAGTACTGACACTCTGACAGTGCAGCACTCCCTCAGTACTGACCCTATGACAGTGCGGCACTCCCTCAGTCCTGACCCACTGACAGTGCAGCACTCACTCAGTACTGACCCTCTGACAGTGCAGCACTCCCTCAGTACTGACCCTTTGACAGTGCGGCGCTGCCTCAGTACTGACCCTCTGACAGTGCAGCACTCCCTCAGTACTGACCCTCTGACAGTGCAGCACTCCCTCAGTACTGACCCTCTGACAGTGCAGCACTCCCTCAGAACTGACCCTCTGACAGTGCGGCCCTCCTTCAGTACTGACCCTCTGACAGTGCAGCACTCCCTCAGTACTGACCCTCTGACAGTGCGGCGCTCCCTCAGTACTGACCCTCTGACAGTGCAGCACTCCCTCAGCACTGACCCTCTGACAGTGCGGCACTCCCTCAGTACTGACCCTCTGACAGTGCAGCACTCCCTCAGCACTGACCCTCTGACAGTGCGGCACTCCCTCAGTACTGACCCTCTGACAGGGCAGCGCTCCTTCAGTACTGACACTCTGACAGTGCAGCACTCCCTCAGTACTGACCCTCTGACAGTGCGGCTCTCCCTCAGTACTGACCCTCTTACAGTGCAGAACTCCCTCAGTACTGACCCTCTGACAGTGCAGCACTCCTTCAGTACTGACCCTCTGACAGTGCGGGACTCCCTCAGTACTGACCCTCTGACAGTGCAGCACTCACTCAGTACTGACCCTCTGACAGTGCGGCACTCCCTCAGTACTGACCCTCTGACAGTGCAGCACTCGCTCAGTACTGACCCTCTGACAGTGCAGCACTCCCTCAGTACTGACCCTCTGAAAGTACGGCACTCACTCAGTACTGACCCTCTGAAAGTACGGCACTCACTCAGTACTGACCCTCTGAAAGTACGGCACTCACTCAGTACTGACCCTCTGACAGTGCAGCACTCCCTCAGTACTCACCGTCTGACAGTGCGGCACTCCCTCAGTACTGACCCTCTGATAGTGCAGCACTCCCTCAATACTGACCCTCTGACAGTGCAGCATTCCCTCAGTACTGATCCTGTGACAGAGCGCACTCCCTCAGTACTGACCCTCCGACAGTGAAGCACTCCCTCAATACTGACCCTCTGACAGTGCAGCACTCCCTCAGTACTGACCCTCTGACAGTGCAGCACTCCCTCAGTACTGACCCTCTGACAGTGCAGCACTCCCTCAGTACTGACCCTCTGACAGTGCAGCACTCCCTCAGTACTGACCCTCTGACAGTGCGGCACTCCCTCAGTACTGACCCTCCGACAGTGAAGCACTCCCTCAATACTGACCCTCTGACAGTGCAGCACTCCCTCAGTACTGACCCTCTGACAGTGCAGCACTCCCTCAGTACTGACCCTCTGACAGTGCAGCACTCCCTCAGTACTGACCCTCTGACAGTGCGGCACTCCCTCACTACTGACCCTCTGACAGTGCGGCACTCCCTCAGTACTGACCCTCTGACAGTGGGGCACTCCCTCACTACTGACCCTCTGACAGTGCGGCACTCCCTCAGTACTGACCCTCTGACAGTGCGGCACTCCCTCACTACTGACCCTCTGACAGTGCAGCACTCCCTCAGCACTGACCCTCTGACAGTGCGGCACTCCCTCAGTACTGACCCTCTGACAGGGCAGCGCTCCTTCAGTACTGACCCTCTGACAGTGCGGGACTCCCTCAGTACTGACCCTCTGACAGTGCAGCACTCACTCAGTACTGACCCTCTGACAGTGCGGCACTCCCTCAGTACTGACCCTCTGACAGTGCAGCACTCGCTCAGTACTGACCCTCTGACAGTGCAGCACTCCCTCAGTACTGACCCTCTGAAAGTACGGCACTCACTCAGTACTGACCCTCTGAAAGTACGGCACTCACTCAGTACTGACCCTCTGAAAGTACGGCACTCACTCAGTACTGACCCTCTGACAGTGCAGCACTCCCTCAGTACTCACCGTCTGACAGTGCGGCACTCCCTCAGTACTGACCCTCTGAAAGTACGGCACTCCCTCAGTACTAACACTCTGACAGGGCAGCACTCCCTCAGTACTGACCCTTTGACAGTGCAGCACTCCCTCAATACTGACCCTCTGACAGTGCAGCACTCCCTCAGTGCTGACCCTCTGACAGTGCGGCACTCCCTCAATACTGACCCTCTGACAGTGCGGCACTCCCTCAGTACTGACCCTCTGATAGTGCAGCACTCCCTCAATACTGACCCTCTGACAGTGCAGCATTCCCTCAGTACTGATCCTGTGACAGAGCAGCACTCCCTCAGTACTGACCCTCTGACAGTGCAGCACTCCCTCAGTACTGACCCTCCGACAGTGCAGCACTCCCTCAGTACTGACCCTCTGACAGTGCGGCACTCTCTCAATACTGACCCTCTGACAGTGCGGCACTCCCTCAGTACTGACCCTCTGAAAGTGCAGCACTCCCTCAGTACTGACCCTCTGACAGTGCGGCACTCCCTCAGTACTGACCCTCTGACAGTGCGGCACTCCCTCAGTACTGACCCTCTGACAGTGGGGCACTCCCTCAGTACTGACAATCTGTCAGTGTGGCACTCCCTCAGTACTGACCCTCTGACAGTGCAGCACTCCCTCAGTACTGACCCTCTGACAGTGCGGCACTCCCTCAGTACTAACCCTCTGACAGTGCAGCACTCCCTCAGAACTGACCCTCTGAAAGTACGGCACTCCCTCAGTACTGATCCTGTGACAGGACAGCACTCCCTCAGTACTGACCCTCTGACAGTGCAACACTCCATCAGGACAGACCCTCTGACAGTGCAGCACTCCCTCAATACTGACCCTCTGACAGTGCAGCACTCCCTCAGTACTGACCCTCTGACAGTGCAGCACTCCCTCAGTACTGATCCTGTGACAGCGCCGCACTCGCTAAGTACTGACCCTCTGACAGTGCAGCACTCCCTCTGTACTGACCCTCTGACAGTGCGGCCCTCCTTCAGTACTGACCCTCTGACAGTGCAGCACTCCCTCAGTACTGACCCTCTGACAGTGCGGCACTCCCTCAGTACTGACCCCCTGACAGTGCGGCACTCCCTCAGTACTGACCCTCTGACAGTGCAGCACTCCCTCAGCACTGACCCTCTGACAGGGCAGCGCTCCCTCAGTACTGACCCTCTGACAGTGCAGCACTCCCTCAGTACTGACCCTCTGACAGTGCGGCACTCCCTCAGTACTGACCCTCTGACAGGGCAGCGCTCCTTCAGTACTGACCCACTGAAAGTGCGGCACCCCCTTAGTACTGACCCTATGACAGTGCGGCACTCCCTCAGTACTGACCCTCTGACAGTGCGGCACTCCCTCAGAACTGACAATCTGACAGTGCGGCACTCCCTCAGTACTGACCCTCTGACAGTGCGGCACTCCCTCAGTACTGACCCTCTGACAGTGCGGCACTCCCTCAGTACTGACACTCTGACAGTGCAGCACTCCCTCAGTACTGACCCTATGACAGTGCGGCACTCCCTCAGTCCTGACCCACTGACAGTGCAGCACTCACTCAGTACTGACCCTCTGACAGTGCAGCACTCCCTCAGTACTGACCCTCTGAAAGTACGGCACTCACTCAGTACTGACCCTCTGAAAGTACGGCACTCACTCAGTACTGACCCTCTGAAAGTACGGCACTCACTCAGTACTGACCCTCTGACAGTGCAGCACTCCCTCAGTACTCACCGTCTGACAGTGCGGCACTCCCTCAGTACTGACCCTCTGAAAGTACGGCACTCCCTCAGTACTAACACTCTGACAGGGCAGCACTCCCTCAGTACTGACCCTTTGACAGTGCAGCACTCCCTCAATACTGACCCTCTGACAGTGCAGCACTCCCTCAGTGCTGACCCTCTGACAGTGCGGCACTCCCTCAATACTGACCCTCTGACAGTGCGGCACTCCCTCAGTACTGACCCTCTGATAGTGCAGCACTCCCTCAATACTGACCCTCTGACAGTGCAGCATTCCCTCAGTACTGATCCTGTGACAGAGCGCACTCCCTCAGTACTGACCCTCCGACAGTGAAGCACTCCCTCAATACTGACCCTCTGACAGTGCAGCACTCCCTCAGTACTGACCCTCTGACAGTGCAGCACTCCCTCAGTACTGACCCTCTGACAGTGCAGCACTCCCTCAGTACTGACCCTCTGACAGTGCAGCACTCCCTCAGTACTGACCCTCTGACAGTGCGGCACTCCCTCAGTACTGACCCTCCGACAGTGAAGCACTCCCTCAATACTAACCCTCTGACAGTGCAGCACTCCCTCAGTACTGACCCTCTGACAGTGCAGCACTCCCTCAGTACTGACCCTCTGAGAGTGCAGCACTCCCTCAGTACTGACCCTCTGACAGTGCGGCACTCCCTCACTACTGACCCTCTGACAGTGCGGCACTCCCTCAGTACTGACCCTCTGACAGTGGGGCACTCCCTCACTACTGACCCTCTGACAGTGCGGCACTCCCTCAGTACTGACCCTCTGACAGTGCGGCACTCCCTCACTACTGACCCTCTGACAGTGCGGCACTCCCTCAATACTGACCCTCTGATAGTGCAGCACTCCCTCAGTACTGATCCTCTGACAGTGCAGCACTCCCTCAGTACTGACAAGCTGACAGTGCAGCACTCCCTCAGTACTGACCCTCTGACAGTGCGGCACTCCCTGAATACTGACCCTCTGACAGTGCAGCACTCCCTCAGTACTGACCCTCTGACAGTGCGGCACTCCCTCAGTACTGACCCTCCGACAGTGCGGCACTCCCTCAGTACTGACCCTCTGACAGTGCGGCACTCCCTCAGTACTGACCCTCTGACAGTGCAGCACTCCCTCAGTACTGACCCTCTGACAGTGCAGCAGTCTCTCAATACTGACCCTCTGACAGTGCGGCACTCCCTCAGTACTGACCCTCTGAAAGTGCAGCACTCCCTCAGTACTGACCCTCTGACAGTGCGGCACTCCCTCAGTACTGACCCTCTGACAGTGCGGCACTCCCTCAGTACTGACCCTCTGACAGTGGGGCACTCCCTCAGTACTGACAATCTGTCAGTGTGGCACTCCCTCAGTACTGACCCTCTGACAGTGCAGCACTCCCTCAGTACTGACCCTCTGACAGTGCGGCACTCCCTCAGTACTAACCCGCTGACAGTGCAGCACTCCCTCAGAACTGACCCTCTGAAAGTACGGCACTCCCTCAGTACTGATCCTGTGACAGTGCGGCACTCCCTCAGTACTGACCCTCTGAAAGTACGGCACTCACTCAGTACTGACCCTCTGAAAGTACGGCACTCACTCAGTACTGACCCTCTGAAAGTACGGCACTCACTCAGTACTGACCCTCTGACAGTGCAGCACTCCCTCAGTACTCACCGTCTGACAGTGCGGCACTCCCTCAGTACTGACCCTCTGAAAGTACGGCACTCCCTCAGTACTAACACTCTGACAGGGCAGCACTCCCTCAGTACTGACCCTTTGACAGTGCAGCACTCCCTCAATACTGACCCTCTGACAGTGCAGCACTCCCTCAGTGCTGACCCTCTGACAGTGCGGCACTCCCTCAATACTGACCCTCTGACAGTGCGGCACTCCCTCAGTACTGACCCTCTGATAGTGCAGCACACCCTCAGTACTGATCCTGTGACAGAGCGCACTCCCTCAGTACTGACCCTCCGACAGTGAAGCACTCCCTCAATACTGACCCTCTGACAGTGCAGCACTCCCTCAGTACTGACCCTCTGACAGTGCAGCACTCCCTCAGTACTGACCCTCTGACAGTGCAGCACTCCCTCAGTACTGACCCTCTGACAGTGCAGCACTCCCTCAGTACTGACCCTCTGACAGTGCGGCACTCCCTCAGTACTGACCCTCTGACAGTGCGGCACTCCCTCAGTACTGACCCTCCGACAGTGAAGCACTCCCTCAATACTAACCCTCTGACAGTGCAGCACTCCCTCAGTACTGACCCTCTGACAGTGCAGCACTCCCTCAGTACTGACCCTTTGACAGTGCGGCACTCCCTCAGTACTGACCCTCTGACAGTGCGGCACTCCCTCAGTACTGACCCTCTGACAGTGCAGCACTCCCTCAGTACTGACCCTCTGACAGTGCAGCACTCCCTCACTACTGACCCTCTGACAGTGCGGCACTCCCTCAGTACTGACCCTCTGACAGTGGGGCACTCCCTCACTACTGACCCTCTGACAGTGCGGCACTCCCTCAGTACTGACCCTCTGACAGTGCGGCACTCCCTCACTATTGACCCTCTGACAGTGCGGCACTCCCTCAATACTGACCCTCTGATAGTGCAGCACTCCCTCAGTACTGATCCTCTGACAGTGCAGCACTCCCTCAGTACTGACAAGCTGACAGTGCAGCACTCCCTCAGTACTGATCCTGTGACAGAGCAGCACTCCCTCAGTACTGACCCTCTGACAGTGCAGCACTCCCTCAGTACTGACCCTCTGACAGTGCAGCACTCCCTCAGTACTGACCCTCTGACAGTGCGGCACTCTCTCAATACTGACCCTCTGACAGTGCGGCACTCCCTCAGTACTGACCCTCTGAAAGTGCAGCACTCCCTCAGTACTGACCCTCTGACAGTGCGGCACTCCCTCAGTACTGACCCTCTGACAGTGCGGCACTCCCTCAGTACTGACCCTCTGAAAGTGCAGCACTCCCTCAGTACTGACCCTCTGACAGTGCGGCACTCCCTCAGTACTGACCCTCTGACAGTGCGGCACTCCCTCAGTACTGACCCTCTGACAGTGGGGCACTCCCTCAGTACTGACAATCTGTCATTGTGGCACTCCCTCAGTACTGACCCTCTGACAGTGCAGCACTCCCTCAGTACTGACCCTCTGACAGTGCGGCACTCCCTCAGTACTAACCCTCTGACAGTGCAGCACTCCCTCAGAACTGACCCTCTGAAAGTACGGCACTCCCTCAGTACTGATCCTGTGACAGGACAGCACTCCCTCAGTACTGACCCTCTGACAGTGCAACACTCCATCAGGACAGACCCTCTGACAGTGCAGCACTCCCTCAATACTGACCCTCTGACAGTGCAGCACTCCCTCAGTACTGACCCTCTGACAGTGCAGCACTCCCTCAGTACTGATCCTGTGACAGCGCCGCACTCGCTAAGTACTGACCCTCTGACAGTGCAGCACTCCCTCTGTACTGACCCTCTGACAGTGCGGCCCTCCTTCAGTACTGACCCTCTGACAGTGCAGCACTCCCTCAGTACTGACCCTCTGACAGTGCGGCACTCCCTCAGTACTGACCCCCTGACAGTGCGGCACTCCCTCAGTACTGACCCTCTGACAGTGCAGCACTCCCTCAGCACTGACCCTCTGACAGGGCAGCGCTCCCTCAGTACTGACCCTCTGACAGTGCAGCACTCCCTCAGTACTGACCCTCTGACAGTGCGGCACTCCCTCAGTACTGACCCTCTGACAGGGCAGCGCTCCTTCAGTACTGACCCACTGAAAGTGCGGCACCCCCTCAGTACTGACCCTATGACAGTGCGGCACTCCCTCAGTACTGACCCTCTGACAGTGCGGCACTCCCTCAGAACTGACAATCTGACAGTGCGGCACTCCCTCAGTACTGACCCTCTGACAGTGCGGCACTCCCTCAGTACTGACCCTCTGACAGTGCGGCACTCCCTCAGTACTGACCCTCTGACAGTGCAGCACTCCCTCAGTACTGACACTCTGACAGTGCAGCAATCCCTCAGTACTGACCCTATGACAGTGCGGCACTCCCTCAGTCCTGACCCACTGACAGTGCAGCACTCACTCAGTACTGACCCTCTGACAGTGCAGCACTCCCTCAGTACTGACCCTTTGACAGTGCGGCGCTGCCTCAGTACTGACCCTCTGACAGTGCAGCACTCCCTCAGTACTGACCCTCTGACAGTGCAGCACTCCCTCAGTACTGACCCTCTGACAGTGCAGCACTCCCTCAGAACTGACCCTCTGACAGTGCGGCCCTCCTTCAGTACTGACCCTCTGACAGTGCAGCACTCCCTCAGTACTGACCCTCTGACAGTGCGGCGCTCCCTCAGTACTGACCCTCTGACAGTGCAGCACTCCCTCAGCACTGACCCTCTGACAGTGCGGCACTCCCTCAGTACTGACCCTCTGACAGTGCAGCACTCCCTCAGCACTGACCCTCTGACAGTGCGGCACTCCCTCAGTACTGACCCTCTGACAGGGCAGCGCTCCTTCAGTACTGACACTCTGACAGTGCAGCACTCCCTCAGTACTGACCCTCTGACAGTGCAGCACTCCCTCAGTACTGACCCTCTGACAGTGCGGCTCTCCCTCAGTACTGACCCTCTTACAGTGCAGAACTCCCTCAGTACTGACCCTCTGACAGTGCAGCACTCCTTCAGTACTGACCCTCTGACAGTGCGGGACTCCCTCAGTACTGACCCTCTGACAGTGCAGCACTCACTCAGTACTGACCCTCTGACAGTGCGGCACTCCCTCAGTACTGACCCTCTGACAGTGCAGCACTCGCTCAGTACTGACCCTCTGACAGTGCAGCACTCCCTCAGTACTGACCCTCTGAAAGTACGGCACTCACTCAGTACTGACCCTCTGAAAGTACGGCACTCACTCAGTACTGACCCTCTGAAAGTACGGCACTCACTCAGTACTGACCCTCTGACAGTGCAGCACTCCCTCAGTACTCACCGTCTGACAGTGCGGCACTCCCTCAGTACTGACCCTCTGAAAGTACGGCACTCCCTCAGTACTAACACTCTGACAGGGCAGCACTCCCTCAGTACTGACCCTTTGACAGTGCAGCACTCCCTCAATACTGACCCTCTGACAGTGCAGCACTCCCTCAGTGCTGACCCTCTGACAGTGCGGCACTCCCTCAATACTGACCCTCTGACAGTGCGGCACTCCCTCAGTACTGACCCTCTGATAGTGCAGCACTCCCTCAATACTGACCCTCTGACAGTGCAGCATTCCCTCAGTACTGATCCTGTGACAGAGCGCACTCCCTCAGTACTGACCCTCCGACAGTGAAGCACTCCCTCAATACTGACCCTCTGACAGTGCAGCACTCCCTCAGTACTGACCCTCTGACAGTGCAGCACTCCCTCAGTACTGACCCTCTGACAGTGCAGCACTCCCTCAGTACTGACCCTCTGACAGTGCAGCACTCCCTCAGTACTGACCCTCTGACAGTGCGGCACTCCCTCAGTACTGACCCTCCGACAGTGAAGCACTCCCTCAATACTAACCCTCTGACAGTGCAGCACTCCCTCAGTACTGACCCTCTGACAGTGCAGCACTCCCTCAGTACTGACCCTCTGACAGTGCAGCACTCCCTCAGTACTGACCCTCTGACAGTGCGGCACTCCCTCACTACTGACCCTCTGACAGTGCGGCACTCCCTCAGTACTGACCCTCTGACAGTGGGGCACTCCCTCACTACTGACCCTCTGACAGTGCGGCACTCCCTCAGTACTGACCCTCTGACAGTGCGGCACTCCCTCACTACTGACCCTCTGACAGTGCGGCACTCCCTCAATACTGACCCTCTGATAGTGCAGCACTCCCTCAGTACTGATCCTCTGACAGTGCAGCACTCCCTCAGTACTGACAAGCTGACAGTGCAGCACTCCCTCAGTACTGACCCTCTGACAGTGCGGCACTCCCTGAATACTGACCCTCTGACAGTGCAGCACTCCCTCAGTACTGACCCTCTGACAGTGCGGCACTCCCTCAGTACTGACCCTCTGACAGTGCGGCACTCCCTCAGTACTGACCCTCTGACAGTGCGGCACTCCCTCAGTACTGACCCTCTGACAGTGCAGCACTCCCTCAGTACTGACCCTCTGACAGTGCAGCAGTCTCTCAATACTGACCCTCTGACAGTGCGGCACTCCCTCAGTACTGACCCTCTGAAAGTGCAGCACTCCCTCAGTACTGACCCTCTGACAGTGCGGCACTCCCTCAGTACTGACCCTCTGACAGTGCGGCACTCCCTCAGTACTGACCCTCTGACAGTGGGGCACTCCCTCAGTACTGACAATCTGTCAGTGTGGCACTCCCTCAGTACTGACCCTCTGACAGTGCAGCACTCCCTCAGTACTGACCCTCTGACAGTGCGGCACTCCCTCAGTACTAACCCGCTGACAGTGCAGCACTCCCTCAGAACTGACCCTCTGAAAGTACGGCACTCCCTCAGTACTGATCCTGTGACAGTGCGGCACTCCCTCAGTACTGACCCTCTGAAAGTACGGCACTCACTCAGTACTGACCCTCTGAAAGTACGGCACTCACTCAGTACTGACCCTCTGAAAGTACGGCACTCACTCAGTACTGACCCTCTGACAGTGCAGCACTCCCTCAGTACTCACCGTCTGACAGTGCGGCACTCCCTCAGTACTGACCCTCTGAAAGTACGGCACTCCCTCAGTACTAACACTCTGACAGGGCAGCACTCCCTCAGTACTGACCCTTTGACAGTGCAGCACTCCCTCAATACTGACCCTCTGACAGTGCAGCACTCCCTCAGTGCTGACCCTCTGACAGTGCGGCACTCCCTCAATACTGACCCTCTGACAGTGCGGCACTCCCTCAGTACTGACCCTCTGATAGTGCAGCACTCCCTCAGTACTGATCCTGTGACAGAGCGCACTCCCTCAGTACTGACCCTCCGACAGTGAAGCACTCCCTCAATACTGACCCTCTGACAGTGCAGCACTCCCTCAGTACTGACCCTCTGACAGTGCAGCACTCCCTCAGTACTGACCCTCTGACAGTGCAGCACTCCCTCAGTACTGACCCTCTGACAGTGCAGCACTCCCTCAGTACTGACCCTCTGACAGTGCGGCACTCCCTCAGTACTGACCCTCCGACAGTGAAGCACTCCCTCAATACTAACCCTCTGACAGTGCAGCACTCCCTCAGTACTGACCCTCTGACAGTGCAGCACTCCCTCAGTACTGACCCTCTGACAGTGCAGCACTCCCTCAGTACTGACCCTCTGACAGTGCAGCACTCCCTCAGTACTGACCCTTTGACAGTGCGGCACTCCCTCAGTACTGACCCTCTGACAGTGCGGCACTCCCTCAGTACTGACCCTCTGACAGTGCAGCACTCCCTCAGTACTGACCCTCTGACAGTGCAGCACTCCCTCACTACTGACCCTCTGACAGTGCGGCACTCCCTCAGTACTGACCCTCTGACAGTGGGGCACTCCCTCACTACTGACCCTCTGACAGTGCGGCACTCCCTCAGTACTGACCCTCTGACAGTGCGGCACTCCCTCACTATTGACCCTCTGACAGTGCGGCACTCCCTCAATACTGACCCTCTGATAGTGCAGCACTCCCTCAGTACTGATCCTCTGACAGTGCAGCACTCCCTCAGTACTGACAAGCTGACAGTGCAGCACTCCCTCAGTACTGATCCTCTGACAATGAAGCACTCCCTGAATACTGACCCTCTGACAGTGCAGCACTCCCTCAGTACTGACCCTCTGACAGTGCAGCACTCCCTCAGTACTGACCCTCTGACAGTGCGGCACTCCCTCAGTACTGACCCTCTGACAGTGCAGCACTCCCTCAGTACTGATCCTGTGACAGAGTGCACTCCTTCAGTACTGACCCTCTGACAGTGAAGCACTCCCTCAATACTGACCCTCTGACAGTGCAACACTCCATCAGTACTGACCCTCCGACAGTGAAGCACTCCCTCAGTACTGACCCTCTGACAGTGCGGCACTCCCTCAGTACTGACCCTCTGACAGTGCAGCACTCCCTCAGTACTGATTGCCCTTAATGTCCAAATTGCCCTTGGTGTTGGGTGGAGGTGTTGAGTTTGGGTAGGGTGCTCTTTCCAAGAGCTGGTGCAGACTCAGGGGGCCGAATGGCCTCCTTCTGCACTGTAGATTCAATGATAATCTATGATTAATCTAGGACAAAGGTTCGGCACAACATCGTGGGCCGAAGGGCCTGTTCTGTGCTGTACTTTCTATGTTCTATGTTCCCTCAGTACTGACCCTCTGACAGTGCGGCACTCCCTCAGTAATGACAATCTGACAGTGCGGCACTCCCTCAGTACTGACCCTCTGACAGTGCAGCACTCCCTCAGTACTGACCCTCTGACAGTGCGGCACTCCTTCAGTACTGACCCTCTGACAGTGCGGCACTCCCTCAGTACTGACCCTCTGACAATGCGGCACTCCCTCAGAACTGACCCTCTGACAGTGCGGCGCTCCCTCAGTACTGATCCTCTGACAGTGCAGCACTCCCTCAATACTGACCCTCTGACAGTGCAGCACTCCCTCAGTACTGACCCTCTGACAGTGCAGTAATCCCTCAGTACTGACCCTCTGACAGTGCGGCACTCCCTCAGTATTGACCCTCTGACAGTGCGGCACAGCCTCCGAACTGACCCTCTGACAGTGGGGCACTCCCTCAGAACTGACAATCTGACAGTGTGGCACTCCCTCAGTACTGACCCTCTGACAGTGCAGCACTCCCTCAGTACTGACCCTCTGACAGTGCGGCACTCCCTCAGTACTGACCCTCTGACAGTGCAGCACTCCCTCAGTACTGACCCTCTGACAGTGCGGCACTCCCTCAGAACTGACCCTCTGACAGTGCGGCACTCCGTCAGTACTGACCCTCTGACAGTGCAGCACTCCCTCAGGACTGACCCTCTGAAAGTACGGCACTCCCTCAGTACTGACCCTCTGACAGTGCAGCACTCCCTCAGTACTGACCCTCTGACAGTGCAGCACTTCCTCAGTACTGACCCTATAACAGTGCGGCACTACCTCAGTACTGACCCTCTGACAGTGCGGCACTCCCTCAGAACAGACCCTCTGACAGTGCGGTACTCCCTCAGTACTGACAATCTGACAGTGCGGCACTCCCTCAGTACTGACCCTCTGACAGTGCAGCACTCCCTCAGTACTGACCCTCTGACAGTGCGGCACTCCCTCAGTACTGACCCTCTGACAGTGCCGCACTCCCTCAGTACTGACCCTCTGAAAGTGCGGCACTCCGTCAGTACTGACCCTCTGACAGTGCGGCACTCCCTCAGTACTGACCCTCTGACAGTGCAGCACTCCCTCAGTACTGACCCTCTGACAGTGGAGCACTCCCTCAGTACTGACCCTCTGACAGTGCAGCACTCTCTCAATACTGACCCTCTGATAGTGCAGCACTCCCTCAGTACTGATCCTGTGACAGAGCAGCACTCCCTCAGTACTGACCCTCTGACAGTGCAGCACTATCTCAGTACTGACCCTCTGACAGTGCAGCACTCTCTCAATACTGACCCTCTGATAGTGCAGCACTCCCTAAGTACTGATCCTGTGACAGAGCCGCACTCCCTCAGTACTGACCCTCTGACAGTGCAACACTCCATCAGTACTGACCCTCTGACTGTGAAGCACTCCCTCAGTACTGACCCCCTGACAGTTCAGCACTGCCTCAGTACTGACCCTCTGACAGAGCAGCACTCTCTCAGTACTGTCCGTGTGACAGTGCAGCACTCCCTCAGTACTGACCCTCTGACAGTGCAGCGCTGCCTCAGTACTGACCCTCTGACAGTGCGGTACTCCCTCAGTACTGACCCTCTGACAGTGCAGCACTCTCTCAATACTGACCCTCTGATAGTGCAGCACTCCCTCAGTACTGATCCTGTGACAGAGCAGCACTCCCCCAGTACTGACCCTCTGACAGTGCAGCACTATCTCAGTACTGACCCTCTGACAGTGCAGCACTCCCTAAGTACTGATCCTGTGACAGAGCCGCACTCCCTCAGTACTGACCCTCTGACAGTGCAACACTCCATCAGTACTGACCCTCTGACTGTGAAGCACTCCCTCAATACTGACCCTCTGACAGTGCTGCACTCCCTCAGTACTGACCCTCTGACAGTGCAGCACTCCCTCAGTACTGATCCTCTGACAGTGCAGCACTCACTCAGTACTGCCCCTCTGACAGTGCGGCACTCCCTCAGTACTGACCCTCTGACAGTGCAGCACTCCCTCAGTACTGACCCTCTGACAGTGCGGCACTCCCTCAGTACTGACCCTCTGACAGTGCAGCACTCCCTCAGTACTGACCCTCTGACAGTGCGGCACTCCCTCAGTACTGACCCTCTGACAGTGCGGCACTCCCTCAGTACTGACCCTCTGACAGTGCAGCACTCCCTCAGTACTGACCCTCTGACAGTGCGGCACTCCCTCAGTACTGACCCTCTGACAGTGCGGCACTCCCTCAGTACTGACCCTCTGACAGTGCAGCACTCCCTCAGTACTGATCCTCTGACAGTGCGGCACTCCCTCAGTACTGACCCTCTGACAGTGCAGCACTCCCTCAGTACTGACCCTCTGACAGTGCGGCACTCCCTCAGTACTGACCCTCTGACAGTGCGGCATTCCCTCAGTACTGACCCTCTGACAGTGCAGCACTCCCTCAGTACTGACCCTCTTACAGTGCAGCACTCCCTCAGTACTGACCCTCTGACAGTGCAGCACTCTCTCAATACTGACCCTCTGATAGTGCAGCACTCCCTCAGTACTGACCCTCTGACAGTGCAGCACTCCCTCAGTACTGATCCAGTGACAGAGCAGCACTCCCTCAGTACTGACCCTCTGACAGTGCAACACTCCATCAGGACTGATCCTCTGACAGTGCAGCACTCCCTCAATACTGACCCTCTGACAGTGCAGCACTCCCTCAGTACTGACCCTCTGACAGTGCGACACTGCATCAGTACTGACCCTCTGACAGTGAAGCACTCCCTCAGTACTGACCCCCTGACAGTTCAGCACTGCCTCAGTACTGACCCTCTGACAGAGCAGCACTCTCTCAGTACTGTCCGTGTGACAGTGCAGCACTCCCTCAGTACTGACCCTCTGACAGTGCAGCGCTGCCTCAGTACTGACCCTCTGACAAAGCAGCACTCTCTCAGTACTGTCCGTGTGACAGTGCAGCACTCCCTTAGTACTGACCATCTGACAGAGCAGCACTCTCTCAGTACTGACCCTCTGACAGTGCAGCGCTGCCTCAGTACTGACCCTCTGACAGTGTGGCACTCCCTCAGTACTGACCCTCTGACAGTGCAGCGCTCCCTCAGTACTGAGCCTCTGACAGTGCGGCACTCCCTCAGTACTGACCCTCTGACAGTGCGGCACTCCCTCAGTACTGACCCTTTGACAGTGCGGCGCTGCCTCAGTACTGACCCTCTGACAGTGCAGCACTCCCTCAGTACTGTCCGTGTGACAGTGCAGCACTCCCTTAGTACTGACCATCTGACAGAGCAGCACTCTCTCAGTACTGACCCTCTGACAGTGCAGCGCTGCCTCAGTACTGACCCTCTGACAGTGTGGCACTCCCTCAGTACTGACCCTCTGACAGTGCAGCACTCCCTCAGTAATGACCCTCTGACAGTGCGGCACTCCCTCAGTACTGACCCTCTGACAGTGCGGCACTCCCTCAGTACTGACCCTCTGACAGTGCGGCACTCCCTCAGTACTGACCCTCTGACAGTGCGGCACTCCCTCAGTACTGACCCTCTGACAGTGCGGCACTCCCTCAGTACTGACCCTCTGACAGTGCGGCGCTCCCTCAGTACTGACCCTCTGACAGTGCAGCACTCCCTCAGTACTGACCCTCTGACAGTGCAGCACTCCCTCAGTACTGACCCTCTGACAGTGCGACACTCCCTCAGTACTGACCCTCTGACAGTGTAGCACTCCCTCAGTACTGACCCTCTGACAGTGCAGCACTCCCTCAGTACTGACCCTCTGACAGTGCAGCACTCCCTCAGTACTGACCCTCTGACAGTGTAGCACTCCCTCAGTTCTGACCCCCTGACAGTTCAGCACTGCCTCAGTACTGACCCTCTGACAAAGCAGCACTCTCTCAGTACTGTCCGTGTGACAGTGCAGCACTCCCTCAGTACTGACCATCTGACAGAGCAGCACTCTCTCAGTACTGACCCTCTGACAGTGCAGCGCTGCCTCCGTACTGACCCTCTGACAGTGTGGCACTCCCTCAGTACTGACCCTCTGACAGTGCAGCGCTCCCTCAGTACTGAGCCTCTGACAGTGCGGCACTCCCTCAGTACTGACCCTCTGACAGTGCAGCACTCCCTCAGTACTGACCCTCTGACAGTGCAGCACTCCCTCAGTACTGACCCTCTGACAGTGCAGCACTCCCTCAGTAATGACCCTCTGACAGTGCGGCACTCCCTCAGTGCTGACCCTCTGACAGTGCGGCACTCCCTCAGTACTGACCCTCTGACAGTGCGGCACTCCCTCAGTACTGACCCTCTGACAGTGCGGCACTCCCTCAGTACTGACCCTCTGACAGTGCGGCGCTCCCTCAGTACTGACCCTCTGACAGTGCAGCACTCCCTCAGTACTGACCCTCTGACAGTGCAGCACTCCCTCAGTACTGACCCTCTGACAGTGCGACACTCCCTCAGTACTGACCCTCTGACAGTGTAGCACTCCCTCAGTACTGACCCTCTGACAGTGCAGCACTCCCTCAGTACTGACCCTCTGACAGTGCAGCACTCCCTCAGTACTGACCCTCTGACAGTGCAGCACTCCCTCAGTACTGACTCTCTGACAGTGCGGCACTCCCTCAGTATTGACCCTCTGACAGTGCGGCACTCCCTCAGTACTGACCCTGGGACAGTGCAGCACTCCCTCAGTACTGACCCTGGGACAGTGCAGCACTCCCTCAGTACTGACCCTCTGACAGTGCGACACTCCCTCAGTACTGACCCTCTGACAGTGCGGCACTCCCTCAGTACTGACCCTCTGACAGTGCGGCACTCCCTCAGTACTGACCCTCTGACAGTGCGGCACTCCCTCAGTACTGACCCTCTGACAGTGCGGCACTCCCTCAGTACTGACCCTCTGACAGTGCGGCGCTCCCTCAGTACTGACTCTCTGATAGTTGTGCTTCACTTACACCTGGATCGCGTTGAGTCCGGCCATGTACATTTTCTGCAATCTGTCTTTCCAATAGATATGTGGAACTCGAAAATAGTGTATACTCCCCGAGATGTACCGGAAACAGGAACCATCCTTACTGAAGCAATTTTTCTCATAGTCAATGAGAAACGTACCGGCATTGGAACTCTACAAATGAAAGAACAACAGAGATTTTATGAAAAGGGTAAAGTTCCCTCTACACTGTCCCCATCAAACACTCCCAGACAGGGACAGCACGGGGTTAGATACAGAGTAAAGCTCCCTCTACACTGTCCCCATCAAACACTCCCAGGACAGGTACACACGGGGTTAGATACAGAGTAAAGCTCCCTCTACACTGTCCCCATCAAACACTCCCAGGACAGGTACAGCACGGGGTTAGATACAGAGTAATGCTCCCTCTACACTGTCCCCATCAAACACTCCCAGGACAGGTACAACATGGGGTTAGATACAGAGTAAAGCTCCCTCTACACTATCCCCATCAAACACTCCCAGGACAGGTACAGCACGGGGTTAGATACAGAGTAAAGCTCCCTCTACACTGTCCTCATCAAACACTCCCAGGACAGGTACAGCACGGGGTTAGATACAGAGTAAAGCTCCCTCTTCACTGTCCCCATCAAACACTCCCAGGACAGGTACAGCACGGGGTTAGATACTGAGTAAAGCTCCCTCTACACTGTCCCCATCAAACACTCCCAGGACAGGTACAGCACGGGGTTAGATACAGAGTAAAGCTCCCTCTACACTGTCCCCATCAAACACTCCCAGGACAGGTACAGCACGGGGTTAGATACAGAGTAAAGCTCCCTCTACACTGTCCCCATCAAACACTCCCAGGACAGGTACAGCACGGGGTTAGATACAGAGTAAAGCTCCCTCTACACTGTCCCCATCAAACACTCCCAGGACAGGTACAGCACGGGGTTAGATATAGAGTAAAGCTCCTCTACACTGTCCCCATCAAACACTCGCAGGACAGGTACAGCACGGGGTTAGATACAGAGTAAAGCTCCCTCTACACTGTCCCCATCAAACACTCCCAGGACAGATACAGCACGGTGTTAGATACAGAGTAAAGCTCCCTCTACACTGACCCCATCAAACACTCCCAGGACAGCTACAGCACGGGGTTAGATACAGAGTAAAGCTCCCTCTACACTGTCCCCATCAAACACCCCCAGGACAGGTACCGCAAGGAGTTAGATACAGAGTAAAGCTCCCTCTACACTGTCCCCATCAAACACTCCCAGGACAGGTACAGCATGGGGATAGATACAGAGGAAAGCTCCCTCTACACTGTCCCCATCAAACACTCCCAGGACAGGGACAGCACGGGGTTAGATTCAGAGTAAAGCTTCCTCTACACTGTCCCCATCAAACACTCCCAGGTCAGGTACAGCACGGGGTTAGATACAGAGTAAAGCTCCCTCAACACTGTCCCCATCAAACACTCCAGGACAGGTACAGCACGGGGTTAGATACAGAGAAAAGCTCCCTCTACACTGTCCCCATCAAACACTCCCAGGACAGGTACAGCACGGGGTTAGATACAGAGTAAAGGTCCCTCTACATTGTCCCCATCAAACACTCCCAGGACAGGTCCAGCACGGTATTAGATACAGAGTAAAGCTGCCTCTACACTGTCCCCATCAAACACTCCCAGGACAGGTACAGCACGGGGTTAGATACAGAGTAAAGCTCCCTCTACACTGTCCCCATCAAACACTCCCAGGACAGGTACAGCACGGGGTTAGATACAGAGTAAAGCTCCCTCTACACTGTCCCCATCAAACACTCCCAGGACAGGTACAGCACGGGGTTAGATACAGAGTAAAGCTCCCTCAACACTGTCCCCATCAAACACTCCAGGACAGGTACAGCACGGGGTTAGATACAGAGAAAAGCTCCCTCTACACTGTCCCCATCAAACACTCCCAGGACAGGTACAGCACGGGGTTAGATACAGAGTAAAGCTAACTCAACACTGTCCCCATCAAACACTCCAGGGCAGGTACAGCACGGGGTTAGATACAGAGAAAAGCTCCCTCTACACTGTCCCCATCAAACATTCCCAGGGCAGGTACAGCACGGGGCTAGATGCAGAGTAAAGCTCCCTCTACACTGTCTCCATCAAACACACCCAGGACAGGTACCGCAAGGGGTTAGATACAGAGTAAAGCTCCCTCTACACTGTCCCCATCAAACAATCCCAGGACAGGTACAGCACGGGGATAGATACAGAGGAAAGCTCCCTCTCCACTGTCCCCATCAAACACTCCCGGGACAGGTACAGCACGGGGTTAGATACAGAGTAAAGCTCCCTCGACACTGTCCCCATCAAACACTCCCAGGACAGGGACAGCACGGGGTTAGATTCAGAGTAAAGCTTCCTCTACACTGTCCCCATCAAACACTCCCAGGTCAGGTACAGCACAGGGTTAGATACAGAGTAAAGCTCTCTCTACACTGTCCCCATCAAACACTCCCAGGACAGGTACAGCACGGGGTTAGATACAGAGTAAAGCTCCCTCTACACTGTCCCCATCAAACACTCCCAGGACAGTTACAGCACGGGGTTAGCTACAGAGTAAAGCTCCCTCAACACTGTCCCCATCAAACACTCCAGGACAGGTACAGCACGGGGTTAGATACAGAGTAAAGGTCCCTCTACATTGTCCACATCAAACACTCCCAGGACAGGTACAGCACGGGGTAAGATACAGAGTAAAGCTGCCTCTACACTGTCCCCATCAAACACTCCCAGGACAGCTACAGCACGGGGTTAGATACAGAGTAAAGGTGCCTCTACACTGTCCCCATCAAACACTCCCAGAACAGGTACAGCACGGGGTTAGATACAGAATCAAGCTCCCTCGACAGTGTCCCCATCAAACACTCCCAGGACAGGTACAGCACGGGGTTTGATACAGAGTAAAGCTCCCTCTTCACTGTCCCCATCAAACACTCCCAGGGCAGGTACAGCACGGGGTTAGATACAGAGTAAAACTCCCTCAACACTGTCCCCATCAAACACTCCCAGGCCAGGTACAGCACGGGGTTAGATACAGAGTAAAGCTCCCTCGACACTGTCCCCGTCAAACACTCACAGGACAGGTACAGCACGGGGTTAGATACAGAGTAAAGCTCCCTCTACACTGTCCCCATCAAACACTCCCAGGACAGGTACAGCACGGGGTTAGATACAGAGAAAAGCTCCCTCTACACTGTCCCCATCAAACACTCCCAGGACAGGTACAGCACGGGGTTAGATACAGAGTAAAGGTCCCTCTACATTGTCCCCATCAAACAGTCCCAGGACAGGTACAGCACGGTATTAGATACAGAGTAAAGCTGCCTCTACACTGTCCCCATCAAACACTCCCAGGACAGGTACAGCACGGGGTTAGATACAGAGTAAAGCTCCCTCTAAACTGTCCCCATCAAACACTCCCAGGACAGGTACAGCACGGGGTTAATACAGAGTAAGGCTCCCTCTACACTGTCCGCATCAAACACTCCCAGGACAGGTACAGCACGGGGTGAGATACAGAGTAAAGCTAACTCAACACTGTCCCCATCAAACACTCCAGGGCAGGTACAGCACGGGGTTAGATACAGAGTAAAGCTCCCTCTACACTGTCCTCATCAAACACTCCCAGCACAGGTACAGCACGGGGTTAGATACAGAGTAAAGCTCCCTCTTCACTGTCCCCATCAAACACTCCCAGGACAGGTACAGCACGGGGTTAGATACAGAGTAAAGCTGCCTCTACACTGTCCCCATCAAACACTCCCAGGACAGGTACAGCACGGGGTTAGATACAGAGTAAAGCTCCCTCTACACTGTCCCCATCAAACACTCCCAGGACAGGTACAGCACGGGGTTAGATACTGAGTAAAGCTGCCTCGACACTGTCCCCATCAAACACTCCCAGGACAGGTACAGCACGGGGTTAGATACAGAGTAAAGCTCCCTCTACACTGTCCCCATCAAACACTCCCAGGACAGGTACAGCACGGGGTTAGATACTGAGTAAAGCTGCCTCTACACTGTCCCCATCAAACACTCCCAGGACAGGTACAGCACGGGGTTAGATACAGAGAAAAGCTCCCTCTACACTGTCCCCATCAAACACTCCCAGGACAGGTACAGCACGGGGTTAGATACAGAGTAAAGGTCCCTCTACATTGTCCCCATCAAACACTCCCAGGACAGGTACAGCACGGTATTAGATACAGAGTAAAGCTGCCTCTACACTGTCCCCATCAAACACTCCCAGGACAGGTACAGCACGGGGTTAGATACAGAGTAAAGCTCCCTCTACACTGTCCCCATCAAACACTCCCAGGACAGGTACAGCACGGGGTTAGATACAGAGTAAAGCTCCCTCTACACTGTCCCCATCAAACACTCCCAGGACAGGTACAGCACGGGGCTAGATGCAGAGTAAAGCTCCCTCTACACTGTCTCCATCAAACACACCCAGGACAGGTACCGCAAGGGGTTAGATACAGAGTAAAGCTCCCTCTACACTGTCCCCATCAAACAATCCCAGGACAGGTACAGCACGGGGATAGATACAGAGGAAAGCTCCCTCTCCACTGTCCCCATCAAACACTCCCGGGACAGGTACAGCACGGGGTTAGATACAGAGTAAAGCTCCCTCGACACTGTCCCCATCAAACACTCCCAGGACAGGGACAGCACGGGGTTAGATTCAGAGTAAAGCTTCCTCTACACTGTCCCCATCAAACACTCCCAGGTCAGGTACAGCACAGGGTTAGATACAGAGTAAAGCTCTCTCTACACTGTCCCCATCAAACACTCCCAGGACAGGTACAGCACGGGGTTAGATACAGAGTAAAGCTCCCTCTACACTGTCCCCATCAAACATTCCCAGGACAGTTACAGCACGGGGTTAGATACAGAGTAAAGCTCCCTCAACACTGTCCCCATCAAACACTCCAGGACAGGTACAGCACGGGGTTAGATACAGAGTAAAGGTCCCTCTACATTGTCCACATCAAACACTCCCAGGACAGGTACAGCACGGGGTTAGATACAGAGTAAAGCTGCCTCTACACTGTCCCCATCAAACACTCCCAGGACAGCTACAGCACGGGGTTAGATACAGAGTAAAGGTGCCTCTACACTGTCCCCATCAAACACTCCCAGAACAGGTACAGCACGGGGTTAGATACAGAATCAAGCTCCCTCGACAGTGTCCCCATCAAACACTCCCAGGACAGGTCCAGCACGGGGTTAGATACAGAGTAAAGCTCCCTCTTCACTGTCCCCATCAAACACTCCCAGGGCAGGTACAGCACGGGGTTAGATACAGAGTAAAACTCCCTCAACACTGTCCCCATCAAACACTCCCAGGCCAGGTACAGCACGGGGTTAGATACAGAGTAAAGCTCCCTCGACACTGTCCCCGTCAAACACTCACAGGACAGGTACAGCACGGAGTTAGATACAGAATAAAGCTCCCTCTACACTGTCCCCATCAAACACTCCAGGACAGGTACAGCACGGGGTTAGATACAGAGAAAAGCTCCCTCTACACTGTCCCCATCAAACACTCCCAGGACAGGTACAGCACGGGGTTAGATACAGAGTAAAGGTCCCTCTACATTGTCCCCATCAAACAGTCCCAGGACAGGTACAGCACCGTATTAGATACAGAGTAAAGCTGCCTCTACACTGTCCCCATCAAACACTCCCAGGACAGGTACAGCACGGGGTTAGATACAGAGTAAAGCTCCCTCTACACTGTCCCCATCAAACACTCCCAGGACAGGTACAGCACGGGGTTAATACAGAGTAAGGCTCCCTCTACACTGTCCGCATCAAACACTCCCAGGACAGGTACAGCACGGGGTGAGATACAGAGTAAAGCTAACTCAACACTGTCCCCATCAAACACTCCAGGGCAGGTACAGCACGGGGTTAGATACAGAGTAAAGCTCCCTCTACACTGTCCTCATCAAACACTCCCAGCACAGGTACAGCACGGGGTTAGATACAGAGTAAAGCTCCCTCTTCACTGTCCCCATCAAACACTCTCAGGACAGGTACAGCACGGGGTTAGATACAGAGTAAAGCTCCCTCTACACTGTCCCCATCAAACACTCCCAGGACAGGTACAGCACGGGGTTAGATACAGAGTAAAGCTCCCTCTACACTGTCCCCATCAAACACTCCCAGGACAGGTACAGCACGGGGTTAGATACTGAGTAAAGCTGCCTCGACACTGTCCCCATCAAACACTCCCAGGACAGGTACAGCACGGGGTTAGATACAGAGTAAAGCTCCCTCTACATTGTCCCCATCAAACACTCCCAGGACAGGTACAGCACGGGGTTCGATACTGAGTAAAGCTGCCTCTACACTGTCCCCATCAAACACTCCCAGGACAGGTACAGCACGGGGTTAGATACAGAGAAAAGCTCCCTCTACACTGTCCCCATCAAACACTCCCAGGACAGGTACAGCACGGGGTTAGATACAGAGTAAAGGTCCCTCTACATTGTCCCCATCAAACACTCCCAGGACAGGTACAGCACGGTATTAGATACAGAGTAAAGCTGCCTCTACACTGTCCCCATCAAACACTCCCAGGACAGGTACAGCACGGGGTTAGATACAGAGTAAAGCTCCCTCTACACTGTCCCCATCAAACACTCCCAGGACAGGTACAGCACGGGGTTAGATACAGAGTAAAGCTCCCTCTACACTGTCCCCATCAAACACTCCCAGGACAGGTACAGCACGGGGTTAGATACAGAGTAAAGCTCCCTCAACACTGTCCCCATCAAACACTCCAGGACAGGTACCGCACGGGGTTAGATACAGAGAAAAGCTCCCTCTACACTGTCCCCATCAAACACTCCCAGGACAGGTACAGCACGGGGTTAGATACAGAGTAAAGGTCCCTCTACATTGTCCCCATCAAACACTCCCAGGACAGGTACAGCACGGTATTAGATACAGAGTAAAGCTGCCTCTACACTGTCCCCATCAAACACTCCCAGGACAGGTACAGCACGGGGTTAGATACAGAGTAAAGCTCCCTCTACACTGTCCCCATGAAACACTCCCAGGATAGGTACAGCACGGGGTTAGATACAGAGTAAGGCTCCCTCTACACTGTCCCCATCAAACACTCCCAGGACAGGTACAGCACGGGGTTAGATACAGAGTAAAGCTAACTCAACACTGTCCCCATCAAACACTCCAGGGCAGGTACAGCACGGGGTTAGATACAGAGAAAAGCTCCCTCTACACTGTCCCCATCAAACACTCCCAGGACAGGTACAGCCCGGGCTAGATAAAGAGTAAAGATCCCTCTACATTGTCCCCATCAAACACTCCCAGGACAGGTGCAGCACGGGGTTAGATACAGAGTAAAGCTGCCTCTACATTGTCCCCATCAAACATTCCCAGGGCAGGTACAGCACGGGGCTAGATACAGAGTAAAGCTCCCTCTACACTGTCCCCATCAAACACTCCCAGGACAGGTACAGCACGGGGTTAGATACAGAGTAAAGCTCCCTCTACACTGTCCCCATCAAACACTCCCAGGACAGGTACAGCACGGGGTTAGATACAGAGTAAAGCTCCCTCAACACTGTCCCCATCAAACACTCCAGGACAGGTACCGCACGGGGTTAGATACAGAGAAAAGCTCCCTCTACACTGTCCCCATCAAACACTCCCAGGACAGGTACAGCACGGGGTTAGATACAGAGTAAAGGTCCCTCTACATTGTCCCCATCAAACACTCCCAGGACAGGTACAGCACGGTATTAGATACAGAGTAAAGCTGCCTCTACACTGTCCCCATCAAACACTCCCAGGACAGGTACAGCACGGGGTTAGATACAGAGTAAAGCTCCCTCTACACTGTCCCCATGAAACTCTCCCAGGACAGGTACAGCACGGGGTTAGATACAGAGTAAGGCTCCCTCTACACTGTCCCCATCAAACACTCCCAGGACAGGTACAGCACGGGGTTAGATACAGAGTAAAGCTAACTCAACACTGTCCCCATCAAACACTCCAGGGCAGGTACAGCACGGGGTTAGATACAGAGAAAAGCTCCCTCTACACTGTCCCCATCAAACACTCCCAGGACAGGTACAGCCCGGGCTAGATACAGAGTAAAGATCCCTCTACATTGTCCCCATCAAACACTCCCAGGACAGGTGCAGCACGGGGTTAGATACAGAGTAAAGCTGCCTCTACATTGTCCCCATCAAACATTCCCAGGGCAGGTACAGCACGGGGCTAGATACAGAGTAAAGCTCCCTCTACACTGTCTCCATCAAACACTCCCAGGACAGGTACAGCACGGAGTTAGATACAGAGTAAAGCTAACTCAACACTGTCCCCATCAAACAATCCCAGGACAGGTACAGCACGGGGATAGATACAGAGGAAAGCTCCCTCTCCACTGTCCCCATCAAACACTCCCGGGACAGGTACAGCACGGGGTTAGATACAGAGTAAAGCTCCCTCGACACTGTCCCCATCAAACACTCCCAGGACAGGGACAGCACGGGGTTAGATTCAGAGTAAAGCTTCCTCTACACTGTCCCCATCAAACACTCCCAGGTCAGGTACAGCACGGGGTTAGATACAGAGTAAAGCTCCCTCTACACTGTCCCCATCAAACCCTCCCAGGACAGGTACACACGGGGTTAGATACAGAGTAAAGCTCTCTCTACACTGTCCCCATCAAACACTCCCAGGACAGGTACAGCACGGGGTTAGATACAGAGTAAAGCTCCCTCTACACTGTCCCCATCAAACACTCCCAGGACAGTTACAGCACGGGGTTAGATACAGAGTAAAGCTCCCTCAACACTGTCCCCATCAAACGCTCCAGGACAGGTACAGCACGGGGTTAGATACAGAGAAAAGTTCCCTCTACACTGTCCCCATCAAACACTCCCAGGACAGGTACAGCACGGGGTTAGATACAGAGTAAAGGTCCCTCTACATTGTCCACATCAAACACTCCCAGGACAGGTACACACGGGGTTAGATACAGAATCAAGCTCCCTCGACAGTGTCCACTTCAAACACTCCCAGGACAGATACAGCACGGGGTTAGATACAGAATAGAGCTCCCTCTACACTGTCCCCATCAAACACTCCCAAGACAGATACAGCACGGGGTTAGATACAGAGTAAAGCTTCCTCTCCACTGTCCACATCGAACACTCCCAAGACAGATACAGCACGGGGTTAGATACAGAGTAAAGCTCCCTGTACACTGTCCCCATCAAACACTCCCAGGACAGGTACAGCACGGGGTTAGATACAGAGTAAAGCTCCCTCTTCACTGTCCCCATCAAACACTCCCAGGACAGGTACAGCACGGGGTTAGATACAGAGTAAAGCTTCCTCTCCACTGTCCACATCAAACACTCCCAAGACAGATACAGCACGGGGTTAGATACAGAGTAAAGCTTCCTCTCCACTGTCCACATCAAACACTCCCAAGACAGATACAGCACGGGGTTAGATACAGAGTCAAGCTCCCTCTTCACTGTCCCCATCAAACACTCCCAGGACAGGTACAGCACGGGGTTAGATACAGAGTAAAGCTCCCTCGACACTGTCCCCATCAAACACTCCCAGGACAGGTACAGCACAGGGTTAGATACAGAGTAAAGCTCCCTCTACGCTGTCCCCATCAAACACTCCCAGGACAGGTACAGCACGGGGTTAGATACAGAGTAAAGCTCCCTCTACACTGTCCCCATCAAACACTCCCAGGACAGGTACAGCACGGGGTTAGATACAGAGTAAAGCTCCCGCTACACTGTCACCATCAAACAGTCCCAGGACAGCTACAGCACGAGGTTAGATACAGAGTAAAGCTTCCTGAAATGAAATGAAATGAAAATCGCTTGTCACAAGTAGGCTTCAAATGAAGTTACTGTGAAAAGCCCCTAGTCGCCACATTCCCGCGTCTGTTCGACGAGGCTGGTACGGGAATTGAACCGTGCTGCTGGCCTGCCTTGGTCTGCTTTAAAATCCAGCTATTTAGCCCAGTGTGCTAAACCAGCCCCTACACTGTCCCCATCAAACACTCCCAGGACAGGTACAGCACGGGGTTAGATACAGAGTAAAGCTCCCTCTACACTAACCCCATCAAACGCTCCAGGACAGGTACAGCACGGGGTTAGATACAGAGAAAAGTTCCCTCTACACTGTCCCCATCAAACACTCCCAGGACAGGTACAGCACGGGGTTAGATACAGAGTACAACTCCCTCTACATTGTCCACATCAAACACTCCCAGGACAGGTACAGCACGGGGTTAGATACAGAGTAAAGGTCCCTCTACATTGTCCCCATCAAACACTCCCAGGACAGGTACAGCACGGGGTTAGATACAGAGTAAAGCTCCGTCTACACTGTCCACATCAAACACTCCCAGGACAGGTACACACGGGGTTAGATACAGAATCAAGCTCCCTCGACAGTGTCCACTTCAAACACTCCCAGGACAGATACAGCACGGGGTTAGATACAGAATAGAGCTCCCTCTACACTGTCCCCATCAAACACTCCAGGACAGGTACAGCACGGGGTTAGATACAGAGTAAAGCTTCCTCTCCACTGTCCACATCAAACACTCCCAAGACAGATACAGCACGGGGTTAGATACAGAGTAAAGCTTCCTCTCCACTGTCCACATCAAACACTCCCAAGACAGATACAGCACGGGGTTAGATACAGAGTAAAGCTCCCTGTACACTGTCCCCATCAAACACTCCCAGGACAGGTACAGCACGGGGTTAGATACAGAGTAAAGCTCCCTCTTCACTGTCCCCATCAAACACTCCCAGGACAGGTACAGCACGGGGTTAGATACAGAGTAAAGCTCCCTCGACACTGTCCCCATCAAACACTCCCAGGACAGGTACAGCACAGGGTTAGATACAGAGTAAAGCTCCCTCTACACTGTCCCCATCAAACACTCCCAGGACAGGTACAGCACGGGGTTAGATACAGAGTAAAGCTCCCTCTACACTGTCCCCATCAAACACTCCCAGGACAGGTACAGCACGGGGTTAGATACAGAGTAAAGCTCCCGCTACACTGTCACCATCAAACAGTCCCAGGACAGCTACAGCACGGGGTTAGGGACAGAGTAAAGCTCCCGCTACACTGTCACCATCAAACAGTCCCAGGACAGCTACAGCACGAGGTTAGATACAGAGTAAAGCTTCCTGAAATGAAATGAAATGAAAATCGCTTGTCACAAGTAGGCTTCAAATGAAGTTACTGTGAAAAGTCCCTAGTCACCACATTCCCGCGTCTGTTCGACGAGGCTGGTCCGGGAATTGAACCGTGCTGCTGGCCTGCCTTGGTCTGCTTTAAAATCCAGCTATTTAGCCCAGTGTGCTAAACCAGCCCCTACACTGTCCCCATCAAACACTCCCAGGACAGGTACAGCACGGGGTTAGATACAGAGTAAAGCTCCCTCTACACTGTCCCCATCAAACACTCCCAGGACAGGTACAGCACGGGGTTAGATACAGAGTAAAGCTCCCTCCACACTGTCCCCATCAAACACTCCCAGGACAGGTACAGCACGGGGTTAGATACAGAGTAAAGCTCCCTCTACACTGTCCCATTCAAACACTCCCAGGACAGGTACAGCACGGGGTTAGATACAGAGTAAAGCTCCCTCTTCACTGTCCCCATCAAACACTCCCAGGGCAGGTACAGCACGGGGTTAGATACAGAGTAAAGCTCCCTCTTCACTGTCCCCATCAAACACTCCCAGGCCAGTTACAGCACGGGGTTAGATACAAAGTAAAGCTCCCTCGACACTGTCCCCGTCAAACACTCCCAGGACAGGTACAGCACGGAGTTAGATACAGAATAAAGCTCCCTCTACACTGTCCCCATCAAACACTCCCAGGACAGGTACAGCACGGGGTTAGATACAGAGTAAAGCTCCCTCTACACTGTCCCCATCAAACACTCCCAGGACAGGTACAGCACGGGGTTAGATACAGAGTAAAGCTCCCTCAACACTGTCCCCATCAAACACTCCAGGACAGGTACAGCACGGGGTTAGATACAGAGAAAAGCTCCCTCTACACTGTCCCCATCAAACACTCCCAGGACAGGTACAGCACGGGGTTAGATGCAGAGTAAAGGTCCCTCTACATTGTCCCCATCAAACACTCCCAGGACAGGTACAGCACGGTATTAGATACAGAGTAAAGCTGCCTCTACACTGTCCCCATCAAACACTCCCAGGACAGGTACAGCACGGGGTTAGATACAGAGTAAAGCTCCCTCTACACTGTCCCCATGAAACACTCCCAGGACAGGTACAGCACGGGGTTAATACAGAGTAAGGCTCCCTCTACACTGTCCCCATCAAACACTCCCAGGACAGGTACAGCACGGGGTTAGATACAGAGTAAAGCTAACTCAACACTGTCCCCATCAAACACTCCAGGGCAGGTACAGCACGGGGTTAGATACAGAGAAAAGCTCCCTCTACACTGTCCCCATCAAACACTCCCAGGACAGGTACAGCACGGGGTTAGATACAGAGTAAAGATCCCTCTACATTGTCCCCATCAAACACTCCCAGGACAGGTACAGCACGGGGTTAGATACAGAGTAAAGCTGCCTCTACACTGTCCCCATCAAACACTCCCAGGACAGCTACAGCACGGGGTTAGATACAGAGTAAAGCTGCCTCTACATTGTCCCCATCAAACATTCCCAGGGCAGGTACAGCACGGGGCTAGATACAGAGTAAAGCTCCCTCTACACTGTCTCCATCAAACACACCCAGGACAGGTACCACAAGGGGTTAGATACAGAGTAAAGCTCCCTCTACACTGTCCCCATCAAACAATCCCAGGACAGGTACAGCACGGGGATAGATACAGAGGAAAGCTCCCTCTACACTGTCCCCATCAAACACTCCCGGGACAGGTACAGCACGGGGTTAGATACAGAGTAAAGCTCCCTCTTCACTGTCCCCATCAAACACTCCCAGGGCAGGTACAGCACGGGGTTAGATACAGAGTAAAGCTCCCTCTTCACTGTCCCCATCAAACACTCCCAGGCCAGTTACAGCACGGGGTTAGATACAAAGTAAAGCTCCCTCGACACTGTCCCCGTCAAACACTCCCAGGACAGGTACAGCACGGAGTTAGATACAGAATAAGGCTCCCTCTACACTGTCCCCATCAAACACTCCCAGGACAGGTACAGCACGGGGTTAGATACAGAGTAAAGCTCCCTCTACACTGTCCCCATCAAACACTCCCAGGACAGGTACAGCACGGGGTTAGATACAGAGTAAAGCTCCCTCAACACTGTCCCCATCAAACACTCCAGGACAGGTACAGCACGGGGTTAGATACAGAGAAAAGCTCCCTCTACACTGTCCCCATCAAACACTCCCAGGACAGGTACAGCACGGGGTTAGATGCAGAGTAAAGGTCCCTCTACATTGTCCCCATCAAACACTCCCAGGACAGGTACAGCACGGTATTAGATACAGAGTAAAGCTGCCTCTACACTGTCCCCATCAAACACTCCCAGGACAGGTACAGCACGGGGTTAGATACAGAGTAAAGCTCCCTCTACACTGTCCCCATGAAACACTCCCAGGACAGGTACAGCACGGGGTTAATACAGAGTAAGGCTCCCTCTACACTGTCCCCATCAAACACTCCCAGGACAGGTACAGCACGGGGTTAGATACAGAGTAAAGCTAACTCAACACTGTCCCCATCAAACACTCCAGGGCAGGTACAGCACGGGGTTAGATACAGAGAAAAGCTCCCTCTACACTGTCCCCATCAAACACTCCCAGGACAGGTACAGCACGGGGTTAGATACAGAGTAAAGATCCCTCTACATTGTCCCCATCAAACACTCCCAGGACAGGTACAGCACGGGGTTAGATACAGAGTAAAGCTGCCTCTACACTGTCCCCATCAAACACTCCCAGGACAGCTACAGCACGGGGTTAGATACAGAGTAAAGCTGCCTCTACATTGTCCCCATCAAACATTCCCAGGGCAGGTACAGCACGGGGCTAGATACAGAGTAAAGCTCCCTCTACACTGTCTCCATCAAACACACCCAGGACAGGTACCACAAGGGGTTAGATACAGAGTAAAGCTCCCTCTACACTGTCCCCATCAAACAATCCCAGGACAGGTACAGCACGGGGATAGATACAGAGGAAAGCTCCCTCTACACTGTCCCCATCAAACACTCCCGGGACAGGTACAGCACGGGGTTAGATACAGAGTAAAGCTCCCTCTACACTGTCCCCATCAAACACTCCCAGGACAGGGACAGCACGGGGTTAGATTCAGAGTAAAGCTTCACTACACTGTCCCCATCAAACACTCCCAGGTCAGGTACAGCACAGGGTTAGATACAGAGTAAAGCTCTCTCTACACTGTCCCCATCAAACACTCCCAGGACAGGTACAGCACGGGGTTAGATACAGAGTAAAGCTCCCTCTACACTGTCCCCATCAAACACTCCCAGGACAGGTACAGCACGGGGTTAGATACAGAGTAAAGCTCCCTCAACACTGTCCCCATCAAACACTCCAGGACAGGTACAGCACGGGGTTAGATACAGAGAAAAGTTCCCTCTACACTGTCCCCATCAAACACTCCCAGGACAGGTACAGCACGGGGTTAGATACAGAGTAAAGGTCCCTCTACATTGTCCACATCAAACACTCCCAGGACAGGCACAGCACGGGGTTAGATACAGAGTAAAGGTGCCTCTACACTGTCCCCATCAAACACTCCCAGAACAGGTACAGCACGGGGTTAGATACAGAATCAAGCTCCCTCGACAGTGTCCACTTCAAACACTCCCAGGACAGATACAGCACGGGGTTAGATACAGAATAGAGCTCCCTCTCCACTGTCCCCATCAAACACTCCAGGACAGGTACAGCACGGGGTTAGATACAGAGTAAAGCTCCCTCTACACTGTCCACATCAAACACTCCCAAGACAGATACAGCACGGGGTTAGATACAGAGTAAAGCTTCCTGAAATGAAATGAAATGAAAATCGCTTGTCACAAGTAGGCTTCAAATGAAGTTACTGTGAAAAGCCCCTAGTCGCCACATTCCGGCACCTGTTCGGGGAGGCTGGTACGGGAATTGAACCGTGCTGCCGGCCTGCCTTGGTCTGCTTTAAAATCCAGCTATTTAGCCCAGTGTGCTAAACCAGCCGCTACACTGTCCCCATCAAACACTCCCAGGACAGGTACAGCACGGGGTTAGATACAGAGTAAAGCTCCCTCTACACTGTCCCCATCAAACACTCCCAGGACAGGCACAGCACGGGGTTAGATACAGAGTAAAGCTCCCTCTACACTGTCCCCATCAAACACTCCCAGGACAGGAACAGCACGGGGCTAGATACAGAGTAAAGCTCCCTCCACACTGTCCCCATCAAACACTCCCAGGACAGGTACAGCACGGGGTTAGATACAGAGTAAAGGTCCCTCTACACTGTCCCCCTCAAACACTCCCAGGACAGGTACAGCACGGGGTTAGATACAGAGTAAAGGTCCCTCTACACTGTCCCCATCAAACCCTCCCAGGACAGGTACAGCACGGGGTTAGATACAGAGTAAAGGTCCCTCTACACTGTCCCCCTCAAACACTCCCAGGACAGGTACAGCACGGGGTTAGATATAGAGTAAAGCTCCCTCTCCACTGTCCCCATCAAACACTCCCAGGACAGGTACAGCACGGGGTTAGATACAGAGTAAAGCTCCCTCTACACTGTCCCCATCAAACACTCCCAGGACAGGTACAGCACGGGGTTAGAGGCACTGGCTGAGAGACAGTGATGTTCAGTGAGAGGGTTTCTGATGTTTTGCGGATTTCTCACCCCCACTGCCCGGTATAGGAGCAGCAGGAGCCAGAGGGCGATTCCCATTCCCGGAGTGGCACCGCTCTCCCTTCGCTGGTGCCTCTGGATGTCCCGCTGGATGTCGCTCTGGATGTGCCTCTGACTCCTCTGAGTGCCCCTCTGGTCCTTCTGGATGCCTCCTCTGGATGCCACTATGGCTGTCCTGCTAGCTGCCCCTTGCCTCCTCTGGCTGTCCCTCTGCCCCTCCGGCTGTCCCTCTGGCTGCCACTTGCCTCCTCGAGATGTCCCTCTGGATGTCCTTCCGGCTGCCCCTCTGGCTGTCCCTCTGCCTCTCTGTCCCTCCCGCTATCCTCTGGCTGCCCCTTGCCTCCTCTGGATGTCTCTCTGCCCCTCTGTTCCTCAGACTGTCCCTCCGACTCTCCGGCTGTCCCTCTGACCCTCTGGCTGTCACTCTGGCCCTCCGGCTGCCCCTTGCCTGCCCTGGCTGTCCCTCCGCCCCTCTGGCTGTCCCTCCGCCCCTCTGGCTGTCCCTCCGCCCCTCTGGCTGTCCCTCCGACCCTCCGGCTGTCCCTCAGCCCCTCTGGATGTCCCTCTGCCCCTCTGGATGTCCCTCTGGCTGTCCCTCTGCCCCTCTGGCTGTCCCTCTGCCCCTCTGGATGTCCCTCTGCCCTTCTGGATGTCCCTCCGTCCCTCTGGATGTCCCACTGCCCCTCTAGATGTCCCTCCACCCCTCCCTCTGCCCCTCTGGATGTTCCCCTGCCCCTCAGGATGTCCCTCCGCCCCTCTGGATGCCCCTCTGCCCCTCTGGCTGTCCCTCTGCCCCTCTGGCTGTCCCTCCGTCCCTCTGGATGTCCCCCTGCCCCTCTGGATGTCCCTCCACCCCTCCCTCTGCCCCTCTGGATGTCCCCCTGCCCCTCTGGATGTCCCTCCGCCCCTCCCGCTGTCCGCTGCCCCGGGCGGGGGCAGTTTGCGGCTTTCTCTCAAATATCCGCCCGGTTCCAAATTGGAATCTCCGCCTTGCAAAGGGCCAGCAGCAGAGGAATGGCCTCCCCGCCAGAGCAGCGCCAGAGGAGCCGCCAGAGCAGCGCTGGTGAGGCGGGACCGGAATCTCCGACATTCGCTCCGCCCCGGAATTCCCGCAATCCGGAAAATCCCAAATCCCCAAACAAACCTCCCAGAGGAGGGAGGGAGTGAGGGTGAGGGAGGGATTGAGGAATGAGGGTGAGGGAGGGATTGAGGAATGAGGGTGAGGGAGGGAATGAGGGTGAGGGAGGGATTGAGGAATGAGGGTGAGGGAGGGATTGAGGAAAGGGGGTGAGGGAGGGAATGAGGGTGAGGGAGGGATTGAGGAATGAGGGTGAGGGAGGGATTGAGGAATGTGTGTGAGGGAGGGATTGAGGAATGAGGGTGAGGGAGGGAATGAGGAATGAGTTAGGGATTGAGGAATGAGGGTGAGGGAGGGATTGAGGAATGAGGGTGAGGGAGGGATTGAGGAATGAGGGTGAGGGAGGGAATGAGTGTGAGGGAGGGATTGAGGAATGAGGGTGAGGGAGGGATTGAGGAAAGAGGGTGAGGGAGGGAATGAGTGAGGGAGGGATGGAGGAATGAGAGTAAGGGAGGGAATGAGGGAGGGATTGAGGAATGAGGGTGAGGGAGGGATTGAGGAAAGGGGGTGAGGGAGGGATTGAGGAATGAGGGTGAGGGAGGGATTGAGGAATGAGGGTGAGGGAGGGATTGAGGAATGAGGGTGAGGGAGGGAATGCGGGTGAGGGATGATTGAGGAATGAGGGTGAGGGAGGATTGAGGAATGAGGGTGAGGGAGGGATTGAGGGTGAGGGAGGGATTGAGGAATGAGGGTGAGGGAGGGAATAAGTGTGAGGGAGGGATTGAGGAAAGAGGGTGAGGGAGGGAATGAGTGTGAGGGAGGGATTGAGGAATGAGGGTGAGGGAGGGATTGAGGAAAGAGGGTGAGGGAGGGAATGAGTGTGAGGGAGGGATTGAGGAATGGGGTGAGGGAGGGATTGAAGAATGAGGGTGAGGGAGGGATTGAGAAATGAGGGTGAGGGAGGGATTGAGGAAACAGGGTGAGGGAGGGAATGAGTGTGAGGGAGGGATTGAGGAATGAGGGTGAGGGAGGGATTGAGGAATGAGAGTAAGGGAGGGAATGAGGGAGGGATTGAGGAATGAGGGTGAGGGAGGGAGTGAGGTTGAGGGAAGGAATGAGGGTGAGGGAGGGATTGAGGACTGAGGGTGAGGGAGGGATTGAGGGTGAGGGAGGGAGTGCGGAATGAGGGTGAGGGAGGGATTGAGGAATGAGGGTGAGGGAGGGATTGGGGAATGTGGGTGAGGGAGGGATTGATGAAAGGGGGTGAGGGAGGGAATGAGGGTGAGGGAGGGATTGAGGAATGAGGGTGAGGGAGGGATTGAGGAAAGGGGGTGTGGGAGAGATTGAGGAATGAGGGTGAGGGAGGGATTTAGGAATGAGGGTGAGGGACGGATTGAGGAAAGGGGGTGAGGGAGGGATTGAGGAATGAGGGTGAGGGAGGGAATGAATGTGAGGGATTGAGGAAAGGGGGTGAGGGAGGGATTGAGGAATGAGGGTGAGGGAGGGATTGAGGAAAGGGGCGAGGGAGCGAGTTAGGAGTGAGGAAGGGATTGAGGAATGAGGGTGAGGGAGGGATTGAGGAATGAGGGTGAGGGAGGGATTGAGGAATGAGTGTGAGGGACGGATTGAGGAGTGAGGGGGATTGAGGAATATGATTGAGGGAGGGATTGAGGAATGAGGGTGAGGGAGGGAGTGAGGAATGAGGGTGAGGGAGGGATTGAGGAATGAGGGTGAGGGAGGGTTTGAGTAATGAGGGTTAGGGAGGGATTGAGGAATGAGGGTGAGGGAGGTATTGAGGGTGAGGGAGGGATTGAGGAAAGGGGGTGAGGGAGGGATTCAGGAAAGGGGGTGAGGGAGGGATTGAGGAATGAGAGTGACGGAGGGAATGAGGGTGAGGGAGGGATTGTGGAAAGGGGGTGAGGGAGGGATTGAGGAATGGGTGAGGGTGGGATTGAGGGTGAGGGAGGGATTGAGGAATCAGGGTGAGGGAGGGAATGACGGTGAGGGAGGGACTGAGGAATGAGGGTGAGGGAGGGATTGAGGAATGAGGGTGAGGGAGGGATTGAGGAATGAGGGTGAGGGAGGGATTGAGGAATGAGGGTCAGGGAGGGATTGAGGAATGAGGGTGAGGGAGGGATTGAGGGTGAGGGAGGGATTGAGGAATGAGGGTGAGGGAGGGAATGAGGGTGAGGGAGGGATTGAGGAATGAGGGTGAGGGAGGGATTGAGGAATGAGGGTGAGGGAGGGATTGAGGAATGAGGGTGAGGGAGGGATTGAGGAATGAGGGTGAGGGAGAGATTGAAGCTGAGGGAGGGATTGAGGAATGAGGGTGAGGGAGGGAGGGAACGAGGGTGAGGGAGGGAGGGAATGAGGGTGAGGGAGGGATTGAAGAATGAGGGTGAGGGAGGGAATGAGGGTGAGGGATTGAGGAAAGGGGGTGAGGGAGGGATTGAGGAATGAGGGTGAGGGAGGAAATGAGTGTGAGGGATTGAGGAAAGGGGGTGAGGGAGGGATTGAGGAATGAGGGTGAGGGAGGGATTGAGGAAAGGGGGTGAGGGAGCGAGTCAGGAGTGAGGGAGGGATTGAGGAATGAGGGTGAGGGAGGGATTGAGGAAAGAGGGTGAGGGAGGGATTGAGGAATGAGTGTGAGGGACGGATTGAGGAGTGAGGGGGATTGAGGAATGTGATTGAGGGAGTGATTGAGGAATGAGGATGAGGGAGGGAGTGAGGAATGAGGGGGAGGGAGGGATTGAGGAATGAGGGTGAGGGAGGGAATCAGGGTGAGGGAGGGATTGAGGAATGAGGTGAGGGTGGGATTGAGGAATGAGGTGAGGGAGGGATTTAGGAAAGGGGTGAGGGAGGGATTGAGGAATGAGGGTGATGGAGGGAATAAGGGTGAGGGAGGGATAGAGGAATGAGGGTGAGGGAGGGACTGAGGGTGAGGGAGGGATTGAGGGTGAGGGAGGGATTGAGGAAAGGGGGTGAGGGAGGGATTGAGAAATGAGGGTGAGGGAGGGAATGAGGGTGAGGGAGGGATTGAGGAATGAGGGTGAGGGAGGGATTGAGGAATGAGGGTGAGGGAGGTATTGAGGAAAGGGGGTGAGGGAGGGATTGAGGAATGAGTGTGACGGAGGGAATGAGGGTGAGGGAGGGATTGAGGAATGAGGCTGAGGGAGGGATT
This sequence comes from Scyliorhinus torazame, assembly GCF_047496885.1. Lineage (NCBI taxonomy): Eukaryota > Metazoa > Chordata > Chondrichthyes > Carcharhiniformes > Scyliorhinidae > Scyliorhinus > Scyliorhinus torazame. Next base: position 1,457,346 of record NC_092708.1, on the reverse strand, counting down.
GTGGAAAGGGGGTGAGGGAGGGATTGAGGAATGAGGGTGAGGGAGGGATTGACGAAAGGGGGTGAGGGAGGGATTGAGGAATGAGGGTGAGGGTGGGATTGAGGGTGAGGGAGGGATTGAGGAATGAGGGTGAGGGAGGGAATGAGGGTGAGGGAGGGACTGAGGAATGAGGGTGAGGGAGGGAATGAAGGTGAGGGAGGGATTGAGGAATGAGGGTGAGGGACGGATTGAGGAATGAGGGTGAGGGTGGGATTGAGGAATGAGGGTGAGGGAGGGATTGAGGAATGAGGGTGAGGGAGGGATTGAGGAATGAGGGTGAGGGAGGGAATGAGGGTGAGGGAGGGATTGAGGAATGAGGGTGAGGGAGGGATTGAGGAATGAGGGTGAGAGAGAGATTGAGGAATGAGGGTGAGGGAGAGATTGAAGCTGAGGGAGGGATTGAAGAATGAGGGTGAGGAAGGGAGGGAATGAGGGTGAGGGAGGGAGGGAATGAGGGTGAGGGAGGGATTGAGGTATGAGGGTGAGGGAGATAATGAGGGTGAGGGTGGGATTGAGGAATGAGGGAGAGATTGAGGAATGAGTGTGAGGGAGGGAGTGAGGAATGAGGGTGAGGGAGGGAATGAGGGTGAGGGAGGGATTGAGGAATGGGGTGAGGGACGGGTTGAGGACTGAGGGTGAGGGAGGGAGTGAGGAATGAGGGTTAGGGAGGGATTGAGGAATGAGGGTGAGGGAGGGATTGAGGAATGAGGGTGAGGGAGGGAGTGACGTTGGAAGGAATGAGGGTGAGGGAGGGATTGAGGAATGAGGGTGAGGGAGGGATTGAGGAATGAGGGTGAGGGAGGGAATGAGTGTGAGGGAGGGATTGAGGAATGAGGGTGAGGGAGGGAATGAGTGAGGGAGGGATTGAGGGGTGAGGGAGAGATAGAGGAATGAGGGTGAGGGAGGGATAGAGGAATGAGGGTGAGGGAGGGATTGAGGAATGAGGGTGAGGGAAGGATTGAGGAATAAGGGTGAGGGAGCGATTGAGGAAAGGGGGTGAGGGAGAGATTGAGGAATGAGGGTGAGGGACGGATTGAGGAGTGAGGGGGATTGAGGAATGTGGTTGAGGGAGGGATTGAGGAATGAGGGTGAGGGAGGGAGGGAGGAATGAGGGTGAGGGAGGGATTGAGGAATGAGGGTGAGGGAGGGATTGAGGAATGAGGGTGAGGGAGGGATTGAGGAAAGGGGGTGAGGGAGAGATTGAGCAATGGGGGTGATGGTGGGAATGAGGGTGAGGGAGGGATTGAGGAATGAGGGTGAGGGAGGGAATGAGGGTGAGGGAGGGATTGAGGAATGAGGGTGAGGGAGGGATTGAGGAATGAAGGAGGAAGTGAGGAATGAGGGTGAGGTAGGGATTGAGGAGTGAAGGTGAGGGAGGGATTGAGGAATGAGGGCGAGGGAGGGAATTAGGGTGAGGGAATGATTGAGGAATGGGGGTGAGGGAGGGATTGAGGAATGGGTGTGAGGGAGGGATTTAGGAATGAGGGTGAGGGAGGGATTGAGGAATGAGGGTGAGGGAGGGAGTGAGGAATGAGGGTGAGGGAGGCATTCAGGAATGAGGGTGAAGGAGGGGGTGAGGGTGAGGGAGGGATTGAGGAATGAGGGTGAGGGAGGGATTGAGGAATGAGGGTGAGGGAGGGATTGAGGAATGAGGGTGAGGGAGGGATTGAGGAATGAGGGTGTGTTAGGGATTGAGGAATAAGAGTGAGTGAGATTGAGGAATGGTATGAGGGAGGGATTGAGGAATGTGGGAGGAAGTGAGGAGTGAGGGTGAGGTCGGGATTGAGGAGTGAAGGTGAGGGAGGGATTGAGGAATGGGAGTGAGGGAGGGATTAAGGAATGAGGGTGAGGGAGGGATTGAGGAATGAGGGTGAGAGAAGGAGTGAGGAATGAGGGTGAGGGAGGGATTGAGGAATGAGGGTTAGTGAGGAATGAGGGTGAGGGAGGGATTGAGGAATGAGGGTGAGGGAGGGATTGAGGAGTGAGGGTGAGGGAGGGAATGAGGAAAGGAGGTGAGGGAGGGATTGAGGAATGAGGGTGAGGGAGGGAATGAGGGTGAGGGAGGGATTGAGGAATGAGGGTGAGGGAGGGATTGAGGAAAGGGGGTGAGGGAGGGATTGAGGAATGAGGGTGAGGGAGGGATTGAGGAATGAGGGTGAGGGAGGGATTGTGGAAAGGGGTGAGGGAGGGAGTCAGGAATAAGGGTGAGCGAGGGATTGAGGAATGAGGGTGAGGGAGGGATTGAGGGTGAGGGAGGGATTGAGGAATGAGGGTGAGGGAGGGAATGAGGAATGAGGGTGAGGGAGGGATTGAGGAATGAGGCTGAGGGAGGGATTGAGGAAAGGGGGTGAGGGAGGGATTGAGGAATATGGGTGATGGAGGGAATGAGGGTGAGGGAGGGATTGAGGAATGAGGGCGAGGGAGGGAATGAGGGTGAGGGAGGAAATGAGGGTGAGGGAGGGATTGAGGAATGAAGGAGGAAGTGAGGAATGAGGGTGAGGTAGGGATTGAGGAAAGGGGTGAGGGATGGATTGAGGAATGAGGGTGAGGGAGGGAATGAGGGTGAGGGAGGGATTGAGGAATGAGGGTGAGGGAGGGATTGAGGAAAGGGGGTGAGGGAGGGATTGAGGAATGAGGGTGAGGGAGGAAATGAGGGTGAGGGAGGAAATGAGGGTGAGGGAGGGATTGAGGAATGAGGGTGAGAGAGTGATTGTGGAAAGGGGGTGAGGGAGGGAGTCAGGAATGAGGGTGAGTGAGGGATTGAGGAATGAGGGTGAGGGAGGGAATGACGGTGAGGGATGGATTGAGGAATGAGGGTGAGGGAGGGATTGAAGAAAGGGGGTGAGGGAGGGATTGAGGAAAGGGGGTGAGGGAGGGAGTCAGGAATGAGGGTGAGGGAGGGAGTGAGGAATGAGGGTGAGGGAGGGATTGAGGGTGAGGGAGGGATTGAGGAAAGGGGGTGAGGGAGAGATTGAGGAATGAGGGTGAGGGACGGATTGAGTAGTGAGGGGGATTGAGGAATGTGGTCGAGGGAGGGATTGAGGAATGAGGGTGAGGGAGGAATGAGGGTGAGGGAGGGATTGAGGAGTGAGGGTGAGGGAGGGATTGAGGAATGAGGGTGTGGGAGGGATTGAGGAAAGGGGGTGAGGGAGAGATTGAGCAATGGGGGTGATGGTGGGAATGAGGGTGAGGGAGGGATTGAGGAATGAGGGCGAGGGAGGGAATGAGGGTGAGGGAGGGATTGAGGAATGAGGGTGAGGGAGGGAATGAGGGTGAGGGAAGGATTGAGGAATGAGGGTGAGGGAGGGATTAAGGAATGAGGGTGAGGGTGATTGAGGAATGAGGGTGAAGCAGGGATTGAGGAATGAGGGTGAGGGAGGGATTGAGGAATGAGGGTGAGGGGGATTGAGGAATGAGGGTGAGGGAGGGATTGAGGAATGCAGGTGAGGGAGCGATTGAGGAGTGATGGAGAGATTGAGGAATGAGGGTGAGAGAGGGATTGAAGAAAGTGGGTGAGGGAGGGAATGAGGGTGAGGGAGGGATTGAGGAATGAGGGTGAGGGAGGGATTGAGGAAAGGGGTGAGGGAGGGATGGAGGAATGAGGGTGAGGGAGGGAATGGGGGTGAGGGAGGGATTGAGGAATGAGGGTGAGGGAGGGATTGAGGAAAGGGGGTGAGGGAGGGATTGAGGAATGAGGGTGAGGGAGGGATTGAGGAATGAGGGTGAGGGAGGGATTGAGGAAAGGGGTGAGGGAGGGAGTCAGGAATGAGGGTGAGCGAGTGATTGAGGAATGAGGGTGAGGGAGGGATTGAGGGCGAGGGAGGGATTGAGGGAGGGATTGAGGAATGAGGGTGAGGGAGGGATTGAGGAAAGGGGGTGAGGGAGAGATTGAGGAATGAGGGTGAGGGACGGATTGAGGAGTGAGGGGATTGAGGAATGTGGTTGAGGGAGGGATTGAGGAATGAGGGTGAGGGAGGGATTGAGGAATGAGGGTGAGGGAGGGATTGAGGAATGAGGGTGAGGGAGGGATTGAGGAATGAGGGTGAGGGAGGGATTGAGGAATGAGGGTGAGTTAGGGATTGAGGAATAAGAGTGAGTGAGATTGAGGAATGGTGTGAGGGAGGGATTGAGGAATGTGGGAGGAAGTGAGGAGTGAGGGTGAGGTCGGGATTGAGGAGTGAAGGTGAGGGAGGGATTGAGGAATGGGAGTGAGGGAGGGATTAAGGAATGAGGGTGAGGGAGGGATTGAGGAATGAGGATGAGAGAAGGAGTGAGGAATGAGGGTGAGGGAGGGATTGAGGAATGAGGGTGAGTGAGGAATGAGGGTGAGGGAGGGATTGAGGAATGAGGGTGAGGGAGGGATTGAGGAGTGAGGGTGAGGGAGGGAATGAGGAAAGGAGGTGAGGGAGGGATTGAGGAATGAGGGTGAGGGAGGGAATGAGGGTGAGGGAGGGATTGAGGAATGAGGGTGAGGGAGGGATTGAGGAAAGGGGGTGAGGGAGGGATTAAGGAATGAGGGTGAGGGAGGGATTGAGGAATGAGGGTGAGGGAGGGATTGTGGAAAGGGGTGAGGGAGGGAGTCAGGAATGAGGGTGAGCGAGGGATTGAGGAAAGGGGCTGAGGGAGAGATTGAGCAATGGGGGTGATGGTGGGAATGAGGGTGAGGGAGGGATTGAGGAATGAGGGTGAGGGAGGGAATGAGGGTGAGGGAGGGATTGAGGAATGAGGGTGAGGGAGGGATTGAGGAATGAAGGAGGAAGTGAGGAATGAGGGTGAGGTAGGGATTGAGGAGTGAAGGTGAGGGAGGGATTGAGGAATGAGGGCGAGGGAGGGAATTAGGGTGAGGGAATGATTGAGGAATGGGGGTGAGGGAGGGATTGAGGAATGGGTGTGAGGGAGGGATTTAGGAATGAGGGTGAGGGAGGGATTGAGGAATGAGGGTGAGGGAGGGAGTGAGGAATGTGGGTGAGGGAGGCATTCAGGAATGAGGGTGAAGGAGGGGGTGAGGGTGATGGAGGGATTGAGGAATGAGGGTGAGGGAGGGATTGAGGAATGAGGGTGAGGGAGGGATTGAGGAATGAGGGTGAGGGAGGGATTGAGGAATGAGGGTGAGGGAGGGATTGAGGAATGAGGGTGAGGGAGGGATTGAGGAATGAGGGTGAGTTAGGGATTGAGGAATAAGAGTGAGTGAGATTGAGGAATGGTGTGAGGGAGGGATTGAGGAATGTGGGAGGAAGTGAGGAGTGAGGGTGAGGTCGGGATTGAGGAGTGAAGGTGAGGGAGGGATTGAGGAATGGGAGTGAGGGAGGGATTAAGGAATGAGGGTGAGGGAGGGATTGAGGAATGAGGGTGAGAGAAGGAGTGAGGAATGAGGGTGAGGGAGGGATTGAGGAATGAGGGTGAGTGAGGAATGAGGGTGAGGGAGGGATTGAGGAATGAGGGTGAGGGAGGGATTGTGGAGTGAGGGTGAGGGAGGGAATGAGGAAAGGAGGTGAGGGAGGGATTGAGGAATGAGGGTGAGGGAGGGAATGAGGGTGAGGGAGGGATTGAGGAAAGGGGGTGAGGGAGGGATTGAGGAATGAGGGTGAGGGAGGGATTGAGGAATGAGGGTGAGGGAGGGATTGTGGAAAGGGGTGAGGGAGGGAGTCAGGAATAAGGGTGAGCGAGTGATTGAGGAATGAGGGTGAGGGAGGGATTGAGGGTGAGGGAGGGATTGAGGAATGAGGGTGAGGGAGGGAATGAGGAATGAGGGTGAGGGAGGGATTGAGGAATGAGGCTGAGGGAGGGATTGAGGAAAGGGGGTGAGGGAGGGATTGAGGAATATGGGTGATGGAGGGAATGAGGGTGAGGGAGGGATTGAGGAATGAGGGCGAGGGAGGGAATGAGGGTGAGGGAGGAAATGAGGGTGAGGGAGGGATTGAGGAATGAAGGAGGAAGTGAGGAATGAGGGTGAGGTAGGGATTGAGGAAAGGGGTGAGGGATGGATTGTGGAATGAGGGTGAGGGAGGGAATGAGGGTGAGGGAGGGATTGAGGAATGAGGGTGAGGGAGGGATTGAGGAAAGGGGGTGAGGGAGGGATTGAGGAATGAGGGTGAGGGAGGAAATGAGGGTGAGGGAGGGATTGAGGAATGAGGGTGAGAGAGTGATTGTGGAAAGGGGGTGAGGGAGGGAGTCAGGATTGAGGGTGAGTGAGGGATTGAGGAATGAGGGTGAGGGAGGGAATGACGGTGAGGGATGGATTGAGGAATGAGGGTGAGGGAGGGATTGAGGAAAGGGGGTGAGGGAGGGAGTCAGGAATGAGGGTGAGGGAGGGAGTGAGGAATGAGGGTGAGGGAGGGATTGAGGGTGAGGGAGGGATTGAGGAAAGGGGGTGAGGGAGAGATTGAGGAATGAGGGTGAGGGACGGATTGAGTAGTGAGGGGGATTGAGGAATGTGGTCGAGGGAGGGATTGAGGAATGAGGGTGAGGGAGGAATGAGGGTGAGGGAGGGATTGAGGAGTGAGTGTGAGGGAGGGATTGAGGAATGAGGGTGTGGGAGGGATTGAGGAAAGGGGGTGAGGGAGAGATTGAGCAATGGGGGTGATGGTGGGAATGAGGGTGAGGGAGGGATTGAGGAATGAGGGCGAGGGAGGGAATGAGGGTGAGGGAGGGATTGAGGAATGAGGGTGAGGGAGGGAATGAGGGTGAGGGAAGGATTGAGGAATGAGGGTGAGGGAGGGATTAAGGAATGAGGGTGAGGGTGATTGAGGAATGAGGGTGAAGCAGGGATTGAGGAATGAGGGTGAGGGAGGGATTGAGGAATGAGGGTGAGGGGGATTGAGGAATGAGGGTGAGGGAGGTATTGAGGAATGCAGGTGAGGGAGCGATTGAGGAGTGATGGAGAGATTGAGGAATGAGGGTGAGAGAGGGATTGAAGAAAGTGGGTGAGGGAGGGAATGAGGGTGAGGGAGGGATTGAGGAATGAGGGTGAGGGAGGGATTGAGGGTGAGGGAGGGATTGAGGAATGAGGGTGAGGGAGGGATTGAGGAAAGGGGTGAGGGAGGGATTGAGGAATGAGGGTGAGGGAGGGAATGGGGGTGAGGGAGGGATTGAGGAATGAGGGTGAGGGAGGGATTGAGGAAAGGGGGTGAGGGAGGGATTGAGGAATGAGGGTGAGGGAGGGATTGAGGAATGAGGGTGAGGGAGGGATTGAGGAAAGGGGTGAGGGAGGGAGTCAGGAATGAGGGTGAGCGAGTGATTGAGGAATGAGGGTGAGGGAGGGATTGAGGGCGAGGGAGGGATTGAGGGAGGGATTGCGGAATGAGGGTGAGGGAGGGATTGAGGAAAGGGGGTGAGGGAGAGATTGAGGAATGAGGGTGAGGGACGGATTGAGGAGTGAGGGGATTGAGGAATGTGGTTGAGGGAGGGATTGAGGAATGAGGGTGAGGGAGGGAGGGAGGAATGAGGGTGAGGGAGGGATTGAGGGTGAGGGAGGGATTGAGGAATGAGGGTGAGGGGGGGATTGAGGAAAGGGGGTGAGGGAGAGATTGAGCAATGGGGGTGGTGGTGGGAATGAGGGTGAGGGAGGGATTGAGGAATGAGGGCGAGGGAGGGAATGAGGGTAAGGGAGGGCTTGAGGAATGAGGGTGAGGGAGGGATTGAGGAATGAAGGAGGAAGTGAGGAATGAGGGTGAGGTAGGGATTGAGGAGTGAAGGTGAGGGAGGGATTGAGGAATGAGGGTGAGGGAGGGAATTAGGGTGAGGGAATGATTGAGAAATGGGGGTGAGGGAGGGATTGAGGAATGGGAGTGAGGGAGGCATTTAGGAATGAGGGTGAGGGAGGGATTGAGGAATGAGGGTGAGGGAGGGAGTGAGGAATGAGGGTGAGGGAGGCATTCAGGAATGAGGGTGAAGGAGGGGGTGAGGGTGAGGGAGGGATTGAGGAATGAGGGTGAGTGAGGGATTGAGGAATGAGGGTGAGGGAGGGATTGAGGAATGAGGGTGAGTTAGGGATTGAGGAATAAGAGTGAGTGAGATTGGGGAATGGTGTGAGGGAGGGATTGAGGATTGAGGGAGGAAGTGAGGAGTGAGGGTGTGGTCGGGATTGAGGAGCGAAGGTGAGGGAGGGATTGAGGAATGGGAGTGAGGGAGGGATTAAGGAATGAGGGTGAGGGAGGGAATGAGGAATGAGGGTGAGGGAAGGAGTGAGGAATGAGGGTGAGGGAGGGATTGAGGAATGAGGGTGAGTGAGGAATGAGGGTGAGGGAGGGATTGAGGAATGAGGGTGAGGGAGGGATTGAGGAGTGAGGGTGAGGGAGAGATTGAGGAGTGAGGGCGAGGGAGGGATTGAGGAATGCGGGTGAGGGAGGGATTGAGGAATGAGGGTGAGGGAGGGATTGAGGAATGAGGGTGAGGGAGGGATTGAGGAATGAGGGTGAGGGGGATTGAGTAATGAGGGTGAGGGAGGGATTGAGGAATGAGGGTGAGGGAGGGATTGAGGAATGAGGGTGAGGGAGGGATTGAGGAATGAGGGTGAGGGAGGGATTAAGGAATGAGGGTGAGAGTGATTGAGGAATGAGGGTGAGGCATGGATTGAGGAATGAGGGTGAGGGAGGGATTGAGGAATGAGGGTGAGGGGGATTGAGGAATGAGGGTGAGGGGGATTCAGGAATGAGGGTGAGGGAGGGATTGAGGAATGCAGGTGAGGGAGAGATTGAGGAGTGATGGAGAGATTGAGGAATGAGGGTGAGAGAGGGATTGAGGAAAGTGGGTGAGGGAGGGAATGAGGGTGAGGGATGGATTGTGGAATGAGCGTGAGGGAGGGATTGAAGAAAGGGGTGAGGGAGGGATTGAGGAATGAGGGTGAGGGAGGGATTGAGGAATGAGGGTGACGGGGATTGAGTAATGAGCGTGAGGGAGGGATTGAGGAATGAGGGTGAGGGAGGGATTGAGGAATGAGGGTGAGGGAGGGATTGAGGAATGAGGGTGAGGGAGGGATTGAGGAATGAGGGTGACGGAAGGATTGAGGAATGAGGGTGAGGGAGGGATTAAGGAATGAGGGTGAGGGAGGGATTGAGGAATGAGGGTGACGGAAGGATTGAGGAATGAGGGTGAGGGAAGGATTGAGGAATGAGGGTGAGGGAGGGATTGAGGAATGAGGGTGAGTTAGGGATTGAGGAATAAGAGTGAGTGAGATTGAGGAATGGTGTGAGGGAGGGATTGAGGAATGAGGGAGGAAGTGAGGAGTGAGGGTGAGGTCGGGATTGAGGAGCGAAGGTGAGGGAGGGATTGAGGATTGGGAGTGAGGGAGGGATTAAGGAATGAGTGTGAGGGAGGGATTGAGGAATGAGGGTGAGGGAAGGAGTGAGGAATGAGGGTGAGGGAGGGATTGAGGAATGAGGGTGAGTGAGGAATGAGGATGAGGGAGGGATTGAGGAATGAGGGTGAGGGAGGGATTGAGGAGTGAGGGTGAGGGAGGGATTGAGGAGTGAGGGCGAGGGAGGGATTGAGGAATGCGGGTGAGGGAGGGATTGAGGAATGAGGGTGAGGGAGGGATTGAGGAATGAGGGTGAGGGAGGGATTGAGGAATAAGGGTGAGGGGGATTGAGTAATGAGGGTGAGGGAGGGACTGAGGAATGAGGGTGAGGGATGGATTGAGGAATGAGGGTGAGGGAGGGATTGAGGTATGAGGGTGAGGGAGGGAATGAGGGTGAGGGAAGGATTGAGGAATGAGGGTGAGGGAGGGATTAAGGAATGAGGGTGAGAGTGATTGAGGAATGAGGGTGAGGCATGGATTGAGGAATGAGGGTGAGGGAGGGATTGAGGAATGAGGGTGAGGGGGATTGAGGAATGAGGGTGAGGGAGGGATTGAGGAATGCAGGTGAGGGAGAGATTGAGGAGTGATGGAGAGATTGAGGAATGAGGGTGAGAGGGGGATTGAGGAAAGTGGGTGAGGGAGGGAATGAGGGTGACGGAGGGATTGTGGAATGAGGGTGAGGGAGGGATTGAAGAAAGGGGTGAGGGAGGGATTGAGGAATGAGGGTGAGGGAGGGATTGAGGAATGAGGGTGAGGGGGATTGAGTAATGAGGGTGAGGGAGGGATTGAGGAATGAGGGTGAGGGAGGGATTGAGGAATGAGGGTGAGGGAGGGTTTGAGGAATGAGGGTGAGGGAGGGATTGAGGAATGATGGTGACGGAAGGATTGAGGTATGAGGGTGAGGGAGGGATTAAGGAATGAGGGTGAGGGAGGGATTGAGGAATGAGGGTGAGGGGGATTGAGTAATGAGGGTGAGGGAGGGATTGAGGAATGAGGGTGAGGGAGGGATTGAGGTTTGAGGGTGAGGGAGGGATTGAGGAATGTGGGTGAGGGAGGGATTGAGGAATGAGGGTGAGGGAGGGATTGAGGAATGAGGGTGAGGGAGGGATTGAGGAATGAGGGTGAGGGGGGATTGAGTAATGAGGGTGAGGGAGGGATTGAGGAATGAGGGTGAGGGAGGGATTGAGGAATGAGGGTGAGGGAGGGATTGAGGAATGAGGGTGAGGGAGGGAATGAGGGTGAGGGAAGGATTGAGGAATGAGGGTGATGGAGGGATTAAGGAATGAGGGTGAGAGTGATTGAGGAATGAGGGTGAGGCATGGATTGAGGAATGAGGGTGAGGGAGGGATTGAGGAATGAGGGTGAGGGGGATTGAGGAATGAGGGTGAGGGAGGGATTGAGGAATGCAGGTGAGGGAGAGATTGAGGAGTGATGGAGAGATTGAGGAATGAGGGTGAGAGTGGGATTGAGGAAAGTGGGTGAGGGAGGGAATGAGGGTGAGGGACGGATTGTGGAATGAGCGTGAGGGAGGGATTGAGGAATGAGGGTGAGGGAGGGATTGAGGAATGAGGGTGAGGGAGGGATTGAGGAATGAGGGTGAGGGGGGATTGAGTAATGAGGGTGAGGGAGGGATTGAGGAATGAGGGTGAGGGAGGGATTGAGGAATGAGGGTGAGGGAGGGATTGAGGAATGAGGGTGAGGGAGGGATTCAGGAATGAGGGTGACGGAAGGATTGAGGAATGAGGGTGAGGGAGGGATAAAGTAATGAGGGTGAGGGAGGGATTGAGGAATGAGGGTGACGGAAGGATTGAGGAATGAGGGTGAGGGAAGGATTGAGGAATGAGGGTGAGGGAGGGATTGAGGAATGAGGGTGAGTTAGGGATTGAGGAATAAGAGTGAGTGAGATTGAGGAATGGTGTGAGGGAGGGATTGAGGAATGAGGGAGGAAGTGAGGAGTGAGGGTGAGGTCGGGATTGAGGAGCGAAGGTGAGGGAGGGATTGAGGATTGGGAGTGAGGGAGGGATTAAGGAATGAGGGTGAGGGAGGGATTGAGGAATGAGGGTGAGGGAAGGAGTGAGGAATGAGGGTGAGGGAGGGATTGAGGAATGAGGGTGAGTGAGGAATGAGGGTGAGGGAGGGATTGAGGAATGAGGGATTGAGGAGTGAGGGTGAGGGAGGGATTGAGGAGTGAGGGCGAGGGAGGGATTGAGGAATGCGGGTGAGGGAGGGATTGAGGAATGAGGGTCAGGGAGGGATTGAGGAATGAGGGTGAGGGAGGGATTGAGGAATGAGGGTGAGGGGGATTGAGTAATGAGGGTGAGGGAGGGATTGAGGAATGAGGGTGAGGGAGGGATTGAGGAATGAGGGTGAGGGAGGGATTGAGGAATGAGGGTGAGGGAGGGAATGAGGGTGAGGGAAGGATTGAGGAATGAGGGTGAGGGAGGGATTAAGGAATGAGGGTGAGAGTGATTGAGGAATGAGGGTGAGGCATGGATTGAGGAATGAGGGTGAGGGAGGGATTGAGGAATGAGGGTGAGGGGGATTGAGGAATGAGGGTGAGGGAGGGATTGAGGAATGCAGGTGAGGGAGAGATTGAGGAGTGATGGAGAGATTGAGGAATGAGGGTGAGAGAGGGATTGAGGAAAGTGGGTGAGGGAGGGAATGAGGGTGAGGGAGAGATTGTGGAATGAGGGTGAGGGAGGGATTGAAGAAAGGGGTGAGGGAGGGATTGAGGAATGAGGGTGAGGGAGGGATTGAGGAATGAGGGTGAGGGGGATTGAGTAATGAGGGTGAGGGAGGGATTGAGGAATGAGGGTGAGGGAGGGATTAAGGAATGAGGGTGAGGGAGGGATTGAGGAATGAGGGTGAGGGAGGGATTGAGGAATGAGGGTGACGGAAGGATTGCGGCATGAGGGTGAGGGAGGGATTAAGGAATGAGGGTGAGGGAGGGATTGAGGAATGAGGGTGACGGAAGGATTGAGGAATGAGGGTGAGGGAAGGATTGAGGAATGAGGGTGAGGGAGGGATTAAGGAATGAGGGTGAGGCAGGGATTGAGGAATGAGGGTGAGGGAGGGATTGAGGAATGAGGGTGAGGGGGATTGAGGAATGAGGGTGAGGGAGGGATTGAGGAATGCGGGTGAGGGAGGGAATGAGGGCGAGGGAAGGATTGAGGAATGAGGGTGAGGTAGGGATTAAGGAATGAGGGTGAGGGGGATTGAGGAATGAGGGTGAGGCAGGGATTGAGGAATGAGGGTGAGGGAGGGATTGAGGAGTGAGAGTGAGGGGATTGAGGAATGAGGGTGAGGGAGGGATTGAGGAATGCGGGTGAGGGAGAGATTGAGGAGTGATGGAGAGAATGAGGAATGAGGGTGAGAGAGGGATTGAGGAAAGTGGGTGAGGGAGGGAATGAGGGTGAGGGAGGGATTGAGGAATGAGGGTGAGGGAGGGATTGAGGAAAGGGGTGAGGGAGGGATTGAGGAATGAGGGTGAGGGAGGGAATGAGGGTGAGGGAGGGATTGAGGAATGAGGGTGAGGGAGGGATTGAGGAAAGGGGGTGAGGGAGGGATTGAGGAATGAGGGTGAGGGAGGGAATGAGGGTGAGGGAGGGATTGAGGAATGAAGGTGAGGGAGGGATTGAGGAAAAGGGTGAGGGAGGGAATGAGGAATGAGGGTGAGGGAGGGATTGAGGAATGAGGCCGAGGGAGGGATTGAGGAAAGGGGGGGAGGGATTGAGGAATGTGGGTTGTGGAGGGAATGAGGGTGAGGGAGGGATTGAGGAATGAGGGCGAGGGAGGGAATGAGGGTGAGGGAGGGAGTGAGGGTGAGGGAGGGATTGAGGAATGAAGGAGGAAGTGAGGAATGAGGGTGAGGTAGGGATTGAGGAAAGGGGTGAGGGATGGATTGAGGAATGAGGGTGAGGGAGGGAATGAGGGAGAGCGAGGGATTGAGGAATGAGGGTGAGGGAGGGAATGACGGTGAGGGATGGATTGAGGAATGAGGGTGAGGGAGGGATTGAGGAAAGGGGGTGAGGGAGGGAGTCAGGAATGAGGGTGAGGGAGGGAGTCAGGAATGAGGGTGAGGGAGGGATTGAGGGTGAGGGAGGGATTGAGGAATGAGGGTGAGGGAGGGATTGAGGAATGAGTGTGAGGGACGGATTGAGGAGTGAGGGTGAGGGAGCGAATGAGGAATGAGTGTGAGGGACGGATTGAGGAGTGAGGGGGATTGAGGAATGTGGTTGAGGGAGGGATTGAGGAATGAGGGTGAGGGAGGGAGTGAGGAATGAGGGTGAGGGAGGGATTGAGAAATGAGGGTGAGGGAGGGAATGAGGAATGAGGGTGAGGGGTGGATTGAGGAATGAGGGTGAGGGAGGGATTGAGGAAAGGGGGTGAGGGAGAGATTGAGGAATGAGGGTGAGGGACGGATTGAGGTGTGAGGGGGATTGAGGAATGTGGTTGAGGGAGGGATTGAGGAGGGAGGGAGTGAGGAATGAGGGTGAGGGAGGGATTGAGGAATGAGTGTGAGGGAGGGATTGAGGAATGAGGGTGAGGGACGGATTGAGGAAAGGGGGCGAGGGAGAGATTGAGCAATGGGGGTGATGGTGGGAATGAGGGTGAGGGAGGGATTGAGGAATGAGGGTGAGGGAGCGATTGAGGAATGAAGGAGGAAGTGAGGAATGAGGGTGAGGTAGGAATTGAGGAGTGAAGGTGAGGGAGGGATTGAGGAATGAGGGTGAGGGAGGGAATTAGGGTGAGGGAATGATTGAGGAATGGGGGTGCGGGAGGGATTGAGGAATGGGAGTGAGGGAGGGATTGAGGAATGAGGGTGAGGGAGGGCTTGAGGAATGAGGGTGAGGGAGGGAGTGAGGAATGAGCGTGAGGGAGGCATTCAGGAATGAGGGTGAAGGAGGGGGTGAGGGTGAGGGAGGGATTGAGGAATGAGGGTGAGTGAGGGATTGAGGAATGAGGGTGAGGGAGGGATTGAGGAATGAAGGAGGAAGTGAGGAATGAGGGTGAGGTAGGAATTGAGGAGTGAAGGTGAGGGAGGGATTGAGGAATGAGGGTGAGGGAGGGAATTAGGGTGAGGGATTGATTGAGGAATGGGGGTGCGGGAGGGATTGAGGAATGGGAGTGAGGGAGGGATTGAGGAATGAGGGTGAGGGAGGGCTTGAGGAATGAGGGTGAGGGAGGGAGTGAGGAATGAGCGTGAGGGAGGCATTCAGGAATGAGGGTGAAGGAGGGGGTGAGGGTGAGGGAGGGATTGAGGAATGAGAGTGAGTGAGGGATTGAGGAATGAGGGTGAGGGAGGAAGTGAGGAATGAGGGTGAGGTAGGGATTGAGGAGTGAAGGTGAGGGAGGGATTGAGGAATGAGAGTGTGGGATTAAGGAATGAGGGTGAGGGAGGGATTGAGGAATGAGGGTGAGGGAAGGAGTGAGGAATGAGGGTGAGGGAGGGATTGAGGAGTGAAGGTGAGGGAGGGATTGAGGAATGAGAGTGAGGGAGGGATTAAGGAATGAGGGTGAGGGAGGGATTGAGGAATGAGGGTGAGGTAAGGAGTGAGGAATGAGGGTGAGGGAGGGATTCAGGAATGAGGGTGAGGGTGAGGGAGGGATTGAGGAATGAGGGTGAGTGAGGAAAGAGGGTGAGGGAGGGATTGAGGAATGCGGGTGAGGGAGGGATTGAGGAATGAGGGTGAGGGAGGGATTGATGAATGAGGGTGAGGGAGGGATTGAGGAATGAGGGTGAGGGGGATTGAGTAATGAGGGTGAGGGAGGGATTGAGGAATGAGGGTGAGGGAGGGATTGAGGAATGAGGGTGAGGGAGGGATTGAGGAATGAGTGTGAGGGACGGATTGAGGAGTGAGGGTGAGGGAGCGAATGAGGAATGAGTGTGAGGGACGGATTGAGGAGTGAGGGGGATTGAGGAATGTGGTTGAGGGAGGGATTGAGGAATGAGGGTGAGGGAGGGAGTGAGGAATGAGGGTGAGGGAGGGATTGAGAAATGAGGGTGAGGGAGGGAATGAGGGTGAGGGGTGGATTGAGGAATGAGGGTGAGGGAGGGATTGAGGAAAGGGGGTGAGGGAGAGATTGAGGAATGAGGGTGAGGGACGGATTGAGGTGTGAGGGGGATTGAGGAATGTGGTTGAGGGAGGGATTGAGGAGGGAGGGAGTGAGGAATGAGGGTGAATGAGGGATTGAGGAATGAGTGTGAGGGAGGGATTGAGGAATGAGGGTGAGGGAGGGATTGAGGAAAGGGGGCGAGGGAGAGATTGAGCAATGGGGGTGATGGTGGGAATGAGGGTGAGGGAGGGATTGAGGAATGAGGGTGAGGGAGCGATTGAGGAATGAAGGAGGAAGTGAGGAATGAGGGTGAGGTAGGAATTGAGGAGTGAAGGTGAGGGAGGGATTGAGGAATGAGGGTGAGGGAGGGAATTAGGGTGAGGGAATGATTGAGGAATGGGGGTGCGGGAGGGATTGAGGAATGGGAGTGAGGGAGGGATTGAGGAATGAGGGTGAGGGAGGGCTTGAGGAATGAGGGTGAGGGAGGGAGTGAGGAATGAGCGTGAGGGAGGCATTCAGGAATGAGGGTGAAGGAGGGGGTGAGGGTGAGGGAGGGATTGAGGAATGAGGGTGAGTGAGGGATTGAGGAATGAGGGTGAGGGAGGGATTGAGGAATGAGGGTGAGGGAGGGATTGAGGAATGAGGGAGGAAGTGAGGAATGAGGGTGAGGTAGGGATTGAGGAGTGAAGGTGAGGGAGGGATTGAGGAATGAGAGTGAGGGATTAAGGAATGAGGGTGAGGGAGGGATTGAGGAATGAGGGTGAGGGAAGGAGTGAGGAATGAGGGTGAGGGAGGGATTGAGGAGTGAAGGTGAGGGAGGGATTGAGGAATGAGAGTGAGGGAGGGATTAAGGAATGAGGGTGAGGGAGGGATTGAGGAATGAGGGTGAGGTAAGGAGTGAGGAATGAGGGTGAGGGAGGGATTCAGGAATGAGGGTGAGGGTGAGGGAGGGATTGAGGAATGAGGGTGAGTGAGGAAAGAGGGTGAGGGAGGGATTGAGGAATGCGGGTGAGGGAGGGATTGAGGAATGAGGGTGAGGGAGGGATTGATGAATGAGGGTGAGGGAGGGATTGAGGAATGAGGGTGAGGGGGATTGAGTAATGAGGGTGAGGGAGGGATTGAGGAATGAGGGTGAGGGAGGGATTGAGGAATGAGGGTGAGGGGGATTGAGGAATGAGGGTGAGGGAGGAATTGAGGAATGCGGGTAAGGGAGGGAATGAGGGCGAGGGAAGGATTGAGGAATGAGGGTGAGGGAGGGATTAAGGAATGAGGGTGAGGGGGATTGAGGAATGAGGGTGAGGCAGGGATTGAGGAATGAGGGTGAGGGAGGGATTGAGGAGTGAGGGTGAGGGGATTGAGGAATGAGGGTGAGGGAGGGATTGAGGAATGCGGGTGAGGGAGAGATTGAGGAAAGTGGGTGAGGGAGGGAATGAGGGTGAGGGAGGGATTGCGGAATGTGGGTGAGAGGGATTGAGGAAAGTGGGTGAGGGAGGGAATGAGGGTGAGGGAGGGATTGAGGAATGAGGGTGAGGGAGGGATTGAGGAAAGGGGTGAGGGAGGGATTGAGAAATGAGGGTGAGGGAGGGAATGAGGGTGAGGGAGGGATTGAGGAATGAGGGTGAGGGAGGGATTGAGGAAAGGGGGTGAGGGAGGGATTGAGGAATGAGGGTGAGGGAGGGAATGAGGGTGAGGGAGGGATTGAGGAATGAGGGTGAGGGAGGGATTGAGGAAAAGGGTGAGGGAGGGAGTCAGGAATGAGGGTGAGCGAGGGATTGAGGAATGAGGGTGAGGGAGGGATTGAGGGTGAGGGAGGGATTGAGGAATGAGGGTGAGGGAGGGATTGAGGAATGAGGGTGAGGGAGGGTTTGAGGAATGAGGGTGAGGGAGGGAATGAGGAGTGAGGGTGAGGGAGGGAATGAGGAATGAGGGGGAGGGAGGGATTGAGGAATGAGGCTGAGGGAGGGATTGAGGGTGAGGGAGGGATTGAGGAATGAGGGCGAGGGAGGGAATGAGGGTGAGGGAGGGAGTGAGGAAAGGGGTGAGGGATGGATTGAGGAATGAGGGTGAGGGAGGGAATGAGGGAGAGCGAGGGATTGAGGAATGAGGGTGAGGGAGGGAATGATGGTGAGGGATGGATTGAGGAATGAGGGTGAGGGAGGGATTGAGGAAAGGGGGTGAGGGAGGGAGTCAGGAATGAGGGTGAGGGAGGGAGTGAGGAATGAGGGTGAGGGAGGGATTGAGGGTGAGGGAGGGATTGAGGAATGAGTGTGAGGGACGGATTGAGGAGTGAGGGTGAGGGAGGGAATGAGGAATGAGTGTGAGGGACGGATTGAGGAGTGAGGGGGATTGAGGAATGTGGTTGAGGGAGGGATTGAGGAATGAGGGTGAGGGAGGGATTGAGGAAAGGGGTGAGGGAGGGATTGAGAAATGAGGGTGAGGGAGGGAATGAGGGTGAGGGAGGGATTGAGGAATGAGGGTGTGGGAGGGATTGAGGAAAGGGGGTGAGGGAGGGATTGAGGAATGAGGGTGAGGGAGGGATTGAGGGTGAGGGAGGGATTGAGGAATGAGGGTGAGGGAGGGATTGAGGAATGAGGGTGAGGGAGGGTTTGAGGAATGAGGGTGAGGGAGGGAATGAGGAGTGAGGGTGAGGGAGGGAATGAGGAATGAGGGTGAGGGAGGGATTGAGGAATGAGGCTGAGGGAGGGATTGAGGAAAGGGTGAGGGAGGGATAGAGGAATGTGGGTGGTGGAGGGAATGAGGGTGAGGGAGGGATTGAGGAATGAGGGCGAGGGAGGGAATGAGGGTGAGGGAGGGAGTGAGGGTGAGGGAGGGATTGAGGAATGAAGGAGGAAGTGAGGAATGAGGGTGAGGTAGGGATTGAGGAAAGGGGTGAGGGATGGATTGAGGAATGAGGGTGAGGGAGGGAATGAGAGTGAGGGAGGGATTGAGGAATGAGGGTGACGGAGTGATTGTGGAAAGGGGGTGAGGGAGGGAGTCAGGAATGAGGGAGAGCGAGGGATTGAGGAATGAGGGTGAGGGAGGGAATGACGGTGATGGATGGATTGAGGAATGAGGGTGAGGGAGGGATTGAGGAAAGGGGGTGAGGGAGGGAGTCAGGAATGAGGGTGAGGGAGGGAGTGAGAAATGAGGGTGAGGGAGGATTGAGGGTGAGGGAGGGATTGAGGAATGAGGGTGAGGGATGGATTGAGGAATGAGTGTGAAGGACGGATTGAGGAGTGAGGGTGAGGGAGGGAATGAGGAATGAGTGTGAGGGACGGATTGAGGAGTGAGGGGGATTGAGGAATGTGGTTGAGGGAGGGAATGAGGGTGAGGGAGGGATTGAGAAATGAGGGTGAGGGAGGGAATGAGGGTGAGGGGTGGATTGAGGAATGAGGGTGAGGGAGGGATTGAGGAAAGGGGGTGAGGGAGAGATTGAGGAATGAGGGTGAGGGACGGATTGAGGAGTGAGGGGGATTGAGGAATGTGGTTGAGCGAGGGATTGAGGAATGAGGGTGAGGGAGGGAGTGAGGAATGAGGGTGAGGGAGGGATTGAGGAAAGGGGGTGAGGGAGAGATTGAGCAATGGGGGTGATGGTGGGAATGAGGGTGAGGGAGGGATTGAGGAATGAGGGTGAGGGAGCGATTGAGGAATGAAGGAGGAAGTGAGGAATGAGGGTGAGGTAGGGATTGAGGAGTGAAGGTGAGGGAGGGATTGAGGAATGAGGGTGAGAGAGGGATTGAGGAATGAGGGTGAGGGGGATTGAGGAATGAGGGTGAGGGAGGAATTGAGGAATGCGGGTAAGGGAGGGAATGAGGGCGAGGGAAGGATTGAGGAATGAGGGTGAGGGAGGGATTAAGGAATGAGGGTGAGGGGGATTGAGGAAAGAGGGTGAGGCAGGGATTGAGGAATGAGGGTGAGGGAGGGATTGAGGAGTGAGGGTGAGGGGATTGAGGAAAGTGGGTGAGGGAGGGAATGAGGGTGAGGGAGGGATTGAGGAATGAGGGTGAGAGGGATTGAGGAAAGTGGGTGAGGGAGGGAATGAGGGTGAGGGAGGGATTGAGGAATGAGGGTGAGGGAGGGATTGAGGAAAGGGGTGAGGGAGGGATTGAGAAATGAGGGTGAGGGAGGGATTGAGGAATGAGGGTGAGGGAGGGATTGAGGAAAGGGGGTGAGGGAGGGATTGAGGAATGAGGGTGAGGGAGGGATTGAGGGTGAGGGAGGGATTGAGGAATGAGGGTGAGGGAGGGATTGAGGAATGAGGGTGAGGGAGGGTTTGAGGAATGAGGGTGAGGGAGGGAATGAGGAGTGAGGGTGAGGGAGGGAATGAGGAATGAGGGTGAGGGAGGGATTGAGGAATGAGGCTGAGGGAGGGATTGAGGAAAGGGTGAGGGAGGGATAGAGGAATGTGGGTGGTGGAGGGAATGAGGGTGAGGGAGGGATTGAGGAATGAGGGCGAGGGAGGGAATGAGGGTGAGGGAGGGAGTGAGGAAAGGGGTGAGGGATGGATTGAGGAATGAGAGTGAGGGAGGGAATGAGGGTGAAGGATGGTTTGAGGAATGAGGGTGAGGGAGTGATTGTGGAAAGGGGGTGAGGGAGGGAGTCAGGAATGAGGGAGAGCGAGGGATTGAGGAATGAGGGTGAGGGAGGGAATGATGGTGAGGGATGGATTGAGGAATGAGGGTGAGGGAGGGATTGAGGAAAGGGGGTAAGGGAGGGAGTCAGGAATGAGGGTGAGGGAGGGAGTGAGGAATGAGGGTGAGGGAGGGATTGAGGGTGAGGGAGGGATTGAGGAATGAGAGTGAGGGAGGGATTGAGGAATGAGTGTGAGGGACGGATTGAGGGGTGAGGGAGGGAATGAGGAATGAGTGTGAGGGATGGATTGAGGAGTGAGGGGGATTGAGGAATGTGGTTGAGGGAGGGATTGAGGAATGAGGGTGAGGGAGGGAGTGAGGAATGAGGGTGAGGGAGGGATTGAGAAATGAGGGTGAGGGAGGGAATGAGGAATGAGGGTGAGGGGTGGATTGAGGAATGAGGGTGAGGGAGGGATTGAGGAAAGGGGGTGAGGGAGAGATTGAGGAATGAGGGTGAGGGACGGATTGAGGAGTGAGGGGGATTGAGGAATGTGGTTGAGGGAGGGATTGAGGAATGAGGGTGAGGGAGGGAGTGAGGAATGAGGGTGAGGGAGGGATTGAGGAATGAGGGTGAGGGAGAGATTGAGCAATGGGGGTGATGGTGGGAATGAGGGTGAGGGAGGGATTGAGGAATGAGGGTGAGGGAGCGATTGAGGAATGAAGGAGGAAGTGAGGAATGATGGTGAGGTAGGGATTGAGGAGTGAAGGTGAGGGAGGGATTGAGGAATGAGGGTGAGGGAGGGAATTAGGGTGAGGGAATGATTCAGGAATGGGGGTGAGGGAGGGATTGAGGAATGGGAGTGAGGGAGGGATTGAGGAATGAGGGTGAGGGAGGGATTGAGGAATGAGGGTGAGGGAGGGAGTGAGGAATGAGGGTGAGGGAGGCATTCAGGAATGAGGGTGAAGGAGGGGGTGAGGGTGAGGGAGGGATTGAGGAATAAGGGTGAGTGAGGGATTGAGGAATGAGGGTGAGGGAGGGACTGAGGAATGAGGGTGAGGGAGGGATTGAGGAAAGGGGTGAGGGAGGGATTGAGGAATGAGGGTGAGGGAGGGAATGAGGGTGAGGGAGGGATTGAGGAATGAGGGTGAGGGAGGGATTGAGGAAAGGGGGTGAGGGAGGGATTGAGGAATGAGGGTGAGGGAGGGAATGAGGGTGAGGGAGGGATTGAGGAATGAGGGTGAGGGAGGGATTGAGGAAAAGGGTGAGGGAGGGAGTCAGGAATGAGGGTGAGCGAGGGATTGAGGAATGAGGGTGAGGGAGGGATTGAGGGTGTGGGAGGGATTGAGGAATGAGGGTGAGGGAGGGATTGCGGAATGAGGGTGAGGGAGGGATTGAGGAATGAGGGCGAGGGAGGGAATGAGGAATGAGGGTGAGGGAGGGAATGAGGAATGAGGGTGAGGGAGGGATTGAGGAATGAGGCTGAGGGAGGGATTGAGGAATGGGGGTGAGGGAGGGAATGAGGGTGAGGGAGGGAGTGAGGGTGAGGGAGGGATTGAGGAATGAAGGAGGAAGTGAGGAATGAGGGTGAGGTAGGGATTGAGGAAAGGGGTGAGGGATGGATTGAGGAATGAGGGTGAGGGAGGGAATTAGGGTGAGGGAATGATTCAGGAATGGGGGTGAGGGAGGGATTGAGGAATGGGAGTGAGGGAGGGATTGAGGAATGAGGGTGAGGGAGGGATTGAGGAATGAGGGTGAGGGAGGGAGTGAGGAATGAGGGTGAGGGAGGCATTCAGGAATGAGGGTGAAGGAGGGGGTGAGGGTGAGGGAGGGATTGAGGAATGAGGGTGAGTGAGGGACTGAGGAATGAGGGTGAGGGAGGGATTGAGGAAAGGGGTGAGGGAGGGATTGAGGAATGAGGGTGAGGGAGGGAATGAGGGTGAGGGAGGGATTGAGGAATGAGGGTGAGGGAGGGATTGAGGAAAGGGGGTGAGGGAGGGATTGAGGAATGAGGGTGAGGGAGGGAATGAGGGTGAGGGAGGGATTGAGGAATGAGGGTGAGGGAGGGATTGAGGAAAAGGGTGAGGGAGGGAGTCAGGAATGAGGGTGAGCGAGGGATTGAGGAATGAGGGTGAGGGAGGGATTGAGGGTGTGGGAGGGTTTGAGGAATGAGGGTGAGGGAGGGATTGAGGAATGAGGGTGAGGGAGGGATTGAGGAATGAGGGCGAGGGAGGGAATGAGGAATGAGGGTGAGGGAGGGAATGAGGAATGAGGGTGAGGGAGGGATTGAGGAATGAGGCTGAGGGAGGGATTGAGGAAAGGGTGAGGGAGGGATTGAGGAATGTGGGTGGTGGAGGGAATGAGGGTGAGGGAGGAATTGAGGAATGAGGGCGAGGGAGGGAATGAGGGTGAGGGAGGGATTGAGGAATGAGGGCGAGGGAGGGAATGAGGGTGAGGGAGTGAGGGTGAGGGAGGGATTGAGGAATGAAGGAGGAAGTGAGGAATGAGGGTGAGGTAGGGATTGAGGAAAGGGGTGAGGGATGGATTGAGGAATGAGGGTGAGGGAGGGAATGAGAGTGAGGGAGGGATTGAGGAATGAGGGTGACGGAGTGATTGTGGAAAGGGGGTGAGGGAGGGAGTCAGGAATGAGGGAGAGCGAGGGATTGAGGAATGAGGGTGAGGGTGGGAATGACGGTGAGGGATGGATTGAGGAATGAGGGTGAGGGAGGGATTGAGGAAAGGGGGTGAGGGAGGGAGTCAGGAATGAGGGTGAGGGAGGGAGTGAGAAATGAGGGTGAGGGAGGGTTGAGGGTGAGGGAGGGATTGAGGAATGAGGGTGAGGGATGGATTGAGTAATGAGTGTGAAGGACGGATTGAGGAGTGAGGGTGAGGGAGGGAATGAGGAATGAGTGTGAGGGACGGATTGAGGAGTGAGGGGGATTGAGGAATGTGGTTGAGGGAGGGAATGAGGAATGAGGGTGAGGGAGGGATTGAGAAATGAGGGTGAGGGAGGGAATGAGGAATGAGGGTGAGGGTGGATTGAGGAATGAGGGTGAGGGAGGGATTGAGGAAAGGGGGTGAGGGAGAGATTGAGGAATGAGGGTGAGGGACGGATTGAGGAGTGAGGGGGATTGAGGAATGTGGTTGAGCGAGGGATTGAGGAATGAGGGTGAGGGAGGGAGTGAGGAATGAGGGTGAGGGAGGGATTGAGGAAAGGGGGTGAGGGAGAGATTGAGCAATGGGGGTGATGGTGGGAATGAGGGTGAGGGAGGGATTGAGGAATGAGGGTGAGGGAGCGATTGAGGAATGAAGGAGGAAGTGAGGAATGAGGGTGAGGTAGGGATTGAGGAGTGAAGGTGAGGGAGGGATTGAGGAATGAGGGTGAGGGAGGGAATTAGGGTGAGGGAATGATTCAGGAATGTGGGTGAGGGAGGGATTGAGGAATGGGAGTGAGGGAGGGATTGAGGAATGAGGGTGAGGGAGGGATTGAGGAATGAGGGTGAGGGAGGGAGTGAGGAATGAGGGTGAGGGAGGCATTCAGGAATGAGGGTGAAGGAGGGGGTGAGGGTGAGGGAGGGATTGAGGAATGAGGGTGAGTGAGGGATTGAGGAATGAGGGTGAGGGAGGGACTGAGGAATGAGGATGAGGGAGGGATTGAGGAAAGTGGTGAGGGAGGGATTGAGGAATGAGGGTGAGGGAGGGAATGAGGGTGAGGGAGGGATTGAGGAATGAGGGTGAGGGAGGGATTGAGGAAAGGGGGTGAGGGAGGGATTGAGGAATGAGGGTGAGGGAGGGAATGAGGGTGAGGGAGGGATTGAGGAATGAGGGTGAGGGAGGGATTGAGAAAAAGGGTGAGGGAGGGAGTCAGGAATGAGGGTGAGCGAGGGATTGAGGAATGAGGGTGAGGGAGGGATTGAGGGTGTGGGAGGGATTGAGGAATGAGGGTGAGGGAGGGATTGAGGAATGAGGGTGAGGGAGGGATTGAGGAATGAGGGCGAGGGAGGGAATGAGGAATGAGGGTGAGGGAGGGAATGAGGAATGAGGGTGAGGGAGGGATTGAGGAATGAGGCTGAGGGAGGGATTGAGGAAAGGGTGAGGGAGGGATTGAGGAATGTGGGTGGTGGAGGGAATGAGGGTGAGGGAGGGATTGAGGAATGAGGGCGAGGGAGGGAATGAGGGTGAGGGAGGGAGTGAGGGTGAGGGAGGGATTGAGGAATGAAGGAGGAAGTGAGGAATGAGGGTGAGGGAGGGATTGAGGAAAGGGGTGAGGGATGGATTGAGGAATGAGGGTGAGGGAGGGAATGAGAGTGAGGGAGGGATTGAGGAATGAGGGTGAGGGAGTGATTGAGGAAAGGGGGTGAGGGAGGGAGTCAGGAATGAGGGTGAGGGAGGGAGTGAGAAATGAGGGTGAGGGAGGGTTGAGGGTGAGGGAGGGATTGAGGAATGAGGGTGAGGGATGGATTGAGGAATGAGTGTGAAGGACGGATTGAGGAGTGAGGGTGAGGGAGGGAATGAGGAATGAGTGTGAGGGACGGATTGCGGAGTGAGGGGGATTGAGGAATGTGGTTGAGGGAGGGAATGAGGAATGAGGGTGAGGGAGGGATTGAGAAATGAGGGTGAGGGAGGGAATGAGGAATGAGGGTGAGGGGTGGATTGAGGAATGAGGGTGAGGGAGGGATTGAGGAAAGGGGGTGAGGGAGAGATTGCGGAATGAGGGTGAGGGATGGATTGAGGAGTGAGGGGGATTGAGGAATGTGGTTGAGCGAGGTATTGAGGAATGAGGGTGAGGGAGGGAGTGAGGAATGAGGGTGAGGGAGGGATTGAGGAATGAGGGTGAGGGAGGGATTGAGGAATGAGGGTGAGGGAGGGATTGAGGAAAGGGGGTGAGGGAGAGATTGAGCAATGGGGGTGATGGTGGGAATGAGGGTGAGGGAGGGATTGAGGAATGAGGGTGAGGGATCGATTGAGGAATGAAGGAGGAAGTGAGGAATGAGGGTGAGGTAGGGATTGAGGAGTGAAGGTGAGGGAGGGATTGAGGAATGAGGGTGAGGGAGTGAATTAGGGTGAGGGAATGATTGAGGAATGGGGGTGAGGGAGGGATTGAGGAATGGGAGTGAGGGAGGGAGTGAGGAATGAGGGTGAGGGAGGCATTCAGGAATGAGGGTGAAGGAGGGGGTGAGGGTGAGGGAGGGATTGAGGAATGAGGGTGAGTGAGGGATTGAGGAATGAGGGTGAGGGAGGGATTGAGGAATGAGGGTGAGGGAGGGATTGAGGAATGAGGGAGCAAGTGAGGAATGAGGGTGAGGTAGGGATTGAGGAGTGAAGGTGAAGGAGGGATTGAGGAATGAGAGTGAGGGAGGGATTAAGGAATGCGGGTGAGGGAGGGATTGAGGAATGAGGGTGAGGGAGGGATTGAGGAGTGAAGTTGAGGGAGGGATTGAGGAATGAGAGTGAGGGAGGGATTAAGGAATGAGGGTGGGGGAGGGATTGAGGAATGAGGGTGAGGGAAGGACTGAGGAATGAGGGTGAGGGAGGGATTCAGGAATGAGGGTGAGGGAGGGATTGAGGAATGAGGGTGAGTGAGGAATGAGGGTGAGGGAGGGATTGTGGAATGCGGGTGAGGGAGGGATTGAGGAATGAGGGTGAGGGAGGGATTGAGGAATGAGGGTGAGGGAGGGATTGAGGAATGAGGTGGATTGAGTAATGAGGGTGAGGGAGGGATTGAGGGTGAGGGAGGGATTGAGGAATGAGGGTGAGGGAGGGATTGAGGAATGAGGGTGAGGGAAGGATGGAGGAATGAGGGTGAGGGAGGGATTAAGGAATGAGGGGGATTGAGGAATGAGGGTGAGGGAGGGATTGAGGTATGAGGGTGAGGGAGGGATTGAGGAACGAGGGTGAGGGGGATTGAGGAATGAGGGTAGGGAGGGATAGAGGAATGCGGGTGAGGGAGAGATTGAGGAGTGAGGGAGAGATTGAGGAATGAGGGTGAGAGAGGGATTGAGGAAAGGTGAGGGAGGGAATGAGGGTGAGGGAGGGATTGAGGAATGAGGGTGAGGGAGGGATTGAGGAAAGGGTGGGGGAGGGATTGAGGAATGAGGGTGAGGAGGGAATGAGGGTGAGGGAGGGATTGAGGAATGAGGGTGAGGGAGGGATTGAGGAATGAGGGTGAGGGAGAGAATGAGGGTGAGGGAGGGATTGGGGAATGAGGGTGAGGGAGGGATTGAGGGTAGGGGATGTGGGAGGGAGTCAGGAATGAGGGTGAGCGAGGGATTGAGGAATGAGGGTGAGGGAGGGATTGAGGATGAGGGAGGGATTGAGGAATGAGTGTGAGGGACGGATTGACGAGTGAGGGGGATTGAGGAATGAGGGTGAGGGAGGGAGTGAGGAATGAGGGTGAGGGAGGGATTGAGGAATGAGGGTGAGGGAGGGAATGAGGAATGAGGGTGAGGGAGGGATTGAGGAATGAGGGTGTGGGAGGAATTGGGGAAAGGGGGTGAGGGAGTGATTGAGGAATATGGGTGATGGAGGGAATGAGGGTGAGGGAGGGATTGAGGAATGAGGGTGAGGGAGGGAATGAGGGTGAGGGAGGGATTGAGGAATGAGGGTGAGGGAGGTATTGAGGAATGAAGGAGGAAGTGAGGAATGAGGGTGAGGTAGGGATTGACGAGTGAAGGTGAGGGAGGGATTGAGGAATGAGGGTGAGGGAGGGATTCAGGAATGAGGGTGAGGGTGAGGGAGGGATTGAGAAATGAGGGTGAGTGAGGGATTGAGGAATGAGGGTGAGGGAGGGATTGAGGAATGAGAGTGAGGGAGTGATTGAGGAATAAGGGTGAGGGGGATTGAGGAATGAGGGTGAGGGAGGGATTCAGGAATGAGGGAGGAAATGAGGAATGAGGGTGAGGTAGTGATTGAGGAATGGGGTGAGGGAGGGATTGAGGAATGGGAGTGAGGGAAGGATTGAGGAATGAGGGTGAGGGAGGGATTAAGGAATGAGGGTGAGGAAGGGATTGAGGAATGAGGGTGAGGAAAGGATTGAGGAATGAGGGTGAGGGAGGGATTAAGGAATGAGGGTGAGGGGGATTGAGGAATGAGGGTGAGGCAGGGATTGAGGAATGAGGGTGAGGGAGGGATTGAGGAATGGGGGTGAGGGGGATTGAGGAATGAGGGTGAGGGAGGGATTGAGGAATGCGGGTGAGGGAGGGAATGAGGGCGAGGGAAGGATTGAGGAATGAGGGTGAGGGAGGGATTAAGGAATGAGGGTGAGGGGGATTGAGGAATGAGGGTGAGGCAGGGATTGAGGATTGAGGAATGAGGGTGAGGGAGGGATTGAGGAGTGAGGGTGAGGGGATTGAGGAATGAGGGTGAGGGAGGGATTGAGGAAAGGGGTGAGGGAGGGATTGACGAATGAGGGTGAGGGAGGGAATGAGGGTGAGGGAGGGATTGAGGAATGAGGGTGAGGGAGGGATTGAGGAAAGGTGGTGAGGGAGGGATTGAGGAATGAGGGTGAGGGAGGGAATGAGGGTGAGGGATGGATTGAGGAATGAGGGTGAGGGAGGGATTGAGGAAAAGGGTGAGGGAGGGAGTCAGGAATGAGGGTGAGCGAGGGATTGAGGAATGCGGGTTAGGGAGGGATTGAGGGTGAGGGAGGGATTGAGGAATGAGGGTGAGGGAGGGATTGAGGAATGAGGGCGAGGGAGGGAATGAGGGTGAGGGAGGGAGTGAGGGTGAGGGAGGGATTGAGGAATGAAGGAGGAAGTGAGGAATGAGGGTGAGGTAGGGATTGAGGAAAGGGGTGAGGGATGGATTGAGGAATGAGGGTGAGGGAGGGAATGAGGGTGAGGGAGGGATTGAGGAATGAGGGTGAGGGAGTGATTGTGGAAAGGGGGTGAGGGAGGGAGTCAGGAATGAGGGAGAGCGAGGAAGTGAGGAATGAGGGTGAGGTAGAGATTGAGGAGTGAAGGTGAGGGAGGGATTGAGGAATGAGCGTGAGGGAGGGAATTAGGGTGAGGGAATGATTGAGGAATGGGGGTGAGGGAGGGATTGAGGAATGGGAGTGAGGGAGGGATTGAGGAATGAGGGTGAGGGGGGGATTGAGGAATGAGGGTGAGGGAGGGAGTGAGGAATGAGGGTGAGGGAGGCATTCAGGAATGAGGGTGAAGGAGGGGGTGAGGGTGAGGGAGGGATTGAGGAATGAGGGTGAGTGAGGGATTGAGGAATGAGGGTGAGGGAGGGATTGAGGAATGAGGGTGAGGGAGGGATTGAGGAATAAGAGTGAGTGAGATTGAGGAATGGGGTGAGGGAGGGATTGAGGAATGAGGGAGTAAGTGAGGAATGAGGGTGAGGTAGGGATTGAGGGGTGAAGGTGAGGGAGGGATTGAGGAATGAGAGTGAGGGAGGAATTAAGGAATGAGGGTGAGGGAGGGATTGAGGAATGAGGGTGAGGGAGGGATTGAGGAAAGGGGGTGAGGGAGGGATTGAGGAATGAGGGTGAGGGAGGAAATGAGGGTGAGGGAGGGATTGAGGAATGAGGGTGAGAGAGTGATTGTGGAAAGGGGGTGAGGGAGGGAGTCAGGATTGAGGGTGAGTGAGGGATTGAGGAATGAGGGTGAGGGAGGGAATGACGGTGAGGGATGGATTGAGGAATGAGGGTGAGGGAGGGATTGAGGAAAGGGGGTGAGGGAGGGAGTCAGGAATGAGGGTGAGGGAGGGAGTGAGGAATGAGGGTGAGGGAGGGATTGAGGGTGAGGGAGGGATTGAGGAAAGGGGGTGAGGGAGAGATTGAGGAATGAGGGTGAGGGACGGATTGAGTAGTGAGGGGGATTGAGGAATGTGGTCGAGGGAGGGATTGAGGAATGAGGGTGAGGGAGGAATGAGGGTGAGGGAGGGATTGAGGAGTGAGTGTGAGGGAGGGATTGAGGAATGAGGGTGTGGGAGGGATTGAGGAAAGGGGGTGAGGGAGAGATTGAGCAATGGGGGTGATGGTGGGAATGAGGGTGAGGGAGGGATTGAGGAATGAGGGCGAGGGAGGGAATGAGGGTGAGGGAGGGATTGAGGAATGAGGGTGAGGGAGGGAATGAGGGTGAGGGAAGGATTGAGGAATGAGGGTGAGGGAGGGATTAAGGAATGAGGGTGAGGGTGATTGAGGAATGAGGGTGAAGCAGGGATTGAGGAATGAGGGTGAGGGAGGGATTGAGGAATGAGGGTGAGGGGGATTGAGGAATGAGGGTGAGGGAGGTATTGAGGAATGCAGGTGAGGGAGCGATTGAGGAGTGATGGAGAGATTGAGGAATGAGGGTGAGAGAGGGATTGAAGAAAGTGGGTGAGGGAGGGAATGAGGGTGAGGGAGGGATTGAGGAATGAGGGTGAGGGAGGGATTGAGGAATGAGGGTGAGGGAGGGATTGAGGAAAGGGGTGAGGGAGGGATTGAGGAATGAGGGTGAGGGAGGGAATGGGGGTGAGGGAGGGATTGAGGAATGAGGGTGAGGGAGGGATTGAGGAAAGGGGGTGAGGGAGGGATTGAGGAATGAGGGTGAGGGAGGGATTGAGGAATGAGGGTGAGGGAGGGATTGAGGAAAGGGGTGAGGGAGGGAGTCAGGAATGAGGGTGAGCGAGTGATTGAGGAATGAGGGTGAGGGAGGGATTGAGGGCGAGGGAGGGATTGAGGGAGGGATTGCGGAATGAGGGTGAGGGAGGGATTGAGGAAAGGGGGTGAGGGAGAGATTGAGGAATGAGGGTGAGGGACGGATTGAGGAGTGAGGGGATTGAGGAATGTGGTTGAGGGAGGGATTGAGGAATGAGGGTGAGGGAGGGAGGGAGGAATGAGGGTGAGGGAGGGATTGAGGGTGAGGGAGGGATTGAGGAATGAGGGTGAGGGGGGGATTGAGGAAAGGGGGTGAGGGAGAGATTGAGCAATGGGGGTGGTGGTGGGAATGAGGCTGAGGGAGGGATTGAGGAATGAGGGCGAGGGAGGGAATGAGGGTAAGGGAGGGCTTGAGGAATGAGGGTGAGGGAGGGATTGAGGAATGAAGGAGGAAGTGAGGAATGAGGGTGAGGTAGGGATTGAGGAGTGAAGGTGAGGGAGGGATTGAGGAATGAGGGTGAGGGAGGGAATTAGGGTGAGGGAATGATTGAGAAATGGGGGTGAGGGAGGGATTGAGGAATGGGAGTGAGGGAGGCATTTAGGAATGAGGGTGAGGGAGGGATTGAGGAATGAGGGTGAGGGAGGGAGTGAGGAATGAGGGTGAGGGAGGCATTCAGGAATGAGGGTGAAGGAGGGGGTGAGGGTGAGGGAGGGATTGAGGAATGAGGGTGAGTGAGGGATTGAGGAATGAGGGTGAGGGAGGGATTGAGGAATGAGGGTGAGTTAGGGATTGAGGAATAAGAGTGAGTGAGATTGGGGAATGGTGTGAGGGAGGGATTGAGGATTGAGGGAGGAAGTGAGGAGTGAGGGTGTGGTCGGGATTGAGGAGCGAAGGTGAGGGAGGGATTGAGGAATGGGAGTGAGGGAGGGATTAAGGAATGAGGGTGAGGGAGGGAATGAGGAATGAGGGTGAGGGAAGGAGTGAGGAATGAGGGTGAGGGAGGGATTGAGGAATGAGGGTGAGTGAGGAATGAGGGTGAGGGAGGGATTGAGGAATGAGGGTGAGGGAGGGATTGAGGAGTGAGGGTGAGGGAGAGATTGAGGAGTGAGGGCGAGGGAGGGATTGAGGAATGCGGGTGAGGGAGGGATTGAGGAATGAGGGTGAGGGAGGGATTGAGGAATGAGGGTGAGGGAGGGATTGAGGAATGAGGGTGAGGGGGATTGAGTAATGAGGGTGAGGGAGGGATTGAGGAATGAGGGTGAGGGAGGGATTGAGGAATGAGGGTGAGGGAGGGATTGAGGAATGAGGGTGAGGGAGGGATTAAGGAATGAGGGTGAGAGTGATTGAGGAATGAGGGTGAGGCATGGATTGAGGAATGAGGGTGAGGGAGGGATTGAGGAATGAGGGTGAGGGGGATTGAGGAATGAGGGTGAGGGGGATTCAGGAATGAGGGTGAGGGAGGGATTGAGGAATGCAGGTGAGGGAGAGATTGAGGAGTGATGGAGAGATTGAGGAATGAGGGTGAGAGAGGGATTGAGGAAAGTGGGTGAGGGAGGGAATGAGGGTGAGGGATGGATTGTGGAATGAGCGTGAGGGAGGGATTGAAGAAAGGGGTGAGGGAGGGATTGAGGAATGAGGGTGAGGGAGGGATTGAGGAATGAGGGTGACGGGGATTGAGTAATGAGCGTGAGGGAGGGATTGAGGAATGAGGGTGAGGGAGGGATTGAGGAATGAGGGTGAGGGAGGGATTGAGGAATGAGGGTGAGGGAGGGATTGAGGAATGAGGGTGACGGAAGGATTGAGGAATGAGGGTGAGGGAGGGATTAAGGAATGAGGGTGAGGGAGGGATTGAGGAATGAGGGTGACGGAAGGATTGAGGAATGAGGGTGAGGGAAGGATTGAGGAATGAGGGTGAGGGAGGGATTGAGGAATGAGGGTGAGTGAGGAATGAGGATGAGGGAGGGATTGAGGAATGAGGGTGAGGGAGGGATTGAGGAGTGAGGGTGAGGGAGGGATTGAGGAGTGAGGGCGAGGGAGGGATTGAGGAATGCGGGTGAGGGAGGGATTGAGGAATGAGGGTGAGGGAGGGATTGAGGAATGAGGGTGAGGGAGGGATTGAGGAATAAGGGTGAGGGGGATTGAGTAATGAGGGTGAGGGAGGGACTGAGGAATGAGGGTGAGGGATGGATTGAGGAATGAGGGTGAGGGAGGGATTGAGGTATGAGGGTGAGGGAGGGAATGAGGGTGAGGGAAGGATTGAGGAATGAGGGTGAGGGAGGGATTAAGGAATGAGGGTGAGAGTGATTGAGGAATGAGGGTGAGGCATGGATTGAGGAATGAGGGTGAGGGAGGGATTGAGGAATGAGGGTGAGGGGGATTGAGGAATGAGGGTGAGGGAGGGATTGAGGAATGCAGGTGAGGGAGAGATTGAGGAGTGATGGAGAGATTGAGGAATGAGGGTGAGAGGGGGATTGAGGAAAGTGGGTGAGGGAGGGAATGAGGGTGACGGAGGGATTGTGGAATGAGGGTGAGGGAGGGATTGAAGAAAGGGGTGAGGGAGGGATTGAGGAATGAGGGTGAGGGAGGGATTGAGGAATGAGGGTGAGGGGGATTGAGTAATGAGGGTGAGGGAGGGATTGAGGAATGAGGGTGAGGGAGGGATTGAGGAATGAGGGTGAGGGAGGGTTTGAGGAATGAGGGTGAGGGAGGGATTGAGGAATGATGGTGACGGAAGGATTGAGGTATGAGGGTGAGGGAGGGATTAAGGAATGAGGGTGAGGGAGGGATTGAGGAATGAGGGTGAGGGGGATTGAGTAATGAGGGTGAGGGAGGGATTGAGGAATGAGGGTGAGGGAGGGATTGAGGTTTGAGGGTGAGGGAGGGATTGAGGAATGTGGGTGAGGGAGGGATTGAGGAATGAGGGTGAGGGAGGGATTGAGGAATGAGGGTGAGGGAGGGATTGAGGAATGAGGGTGAGGGGGGATTGAGTAATGAGGGTGAGGGAGGGATTGAGGAATGAGGGTGAGGGAGGGATTGAGGAATGAGGGTGAGGGAGGGATTGAGGAATGAGGGTGAGGGAGGGAATGAGGGTGAGGGAAGGATTGAGGAATGAGGGTGATGGAGGGATTAAGGAATGAGGGTGAGAGTGATTGAGGAATGAGGGTGAGGCATGGATTGAGGAATGAGGGTGAGGGAGGGATTGAGGAATGAGGGTGAGGGGGATTGAGGAATGAGGGTGAGGGAGGGATTGAGGAATGCAGGTGAGGGAGAGATTGAGGAGTGATGGAGAGATTGAGGAATGAGGGTGAGAGTGGGATTGAGGAAAGTGGGTGAGGGAGGGAATGAGGGTGAGGGACGGATTGTGGAATGAGCGTGAGGGAGGGATTGAAGAAAGGGGTGAGGGAGGGATTGAGGAATGAGGGTGAGGGAGGGATTGAGGAATGAGGGTGAGGGGGATTGAGTAATGAGGGTGAGGGAGGGATTGAGGAATGAGGGTGAGGGAGGGATTGAGGAATGAGGGTGAGGGAGGGATTGAGGAATGAGGGTGAGGGAGGGATTCAGGAATGAGGGTGACGGAAGGATTGAGGAATGAGGGTGAGGGAGGGATAAAGGAATGAGGGTGAGGGAGGGATTGAGGAATGAGGGTGACGGAAGGATTGAGGAATGAGGGTGAGGGAAGGATTGAGGAATGAGGGTGAGGGAGGGATTGAGGAATGAGGGTGAGTTAGGGATTGAGGAATAAGAGTGAGTGAGATTGAGGAATGGTGTGAGGGAGGGATTGAGGAATGAGGGAGGAAGTGAGGAGTGAGGGTGAGGTCGGGATTGAGGAGCGAAGGTGAGGGAGGGATTGAGGATTGGGAGTGAGGGAGGGATTAAGGAATGAGGGTGAGGGAGGGATTGAGGAATGAGGGTGAGGGAAGGAGTGAGGAATGAGGGTGAGGGAGGGATTGAGGAATGAGGGTGAGTGAGGAATGAGGGTGAGGGAGGGATTGAGGAATGAGGGATTGAGGAGTGAGGGTGAGGGAGGGATTGAGGAGTGAGGGCGAGGGAGGGATTGAGGAATGCGGGTGAGGGAGGGATTGAGGAATGAGGGTCAGGGAGGGATTGAGGAATGAGGGTGAGGGAGGGATTGAGGAATGAGGGTGAGGGGGATTGAGTAATGAGGGTGAGGGAGGGATTGAGGAATGAGGGTGAGGGAGGGATTGAGGAATGAGGGTGAGGGAGGGATTGAGGAATGAGGGTGAGGGAGGGAATGAGGGTGAGGGAAGGATTGAGGAATGAGGGTGAGGGAGGGATTAAGGAATGAGGGTGAGAGTGATTGAGGAATGAGGGTGAGGCATGGATTGAGGAATGAGGGTGTGGGAGGGATTGAGGGTGAGGGGGATTGAGGAATGAGGGTGAGGGAGGGATTGAGGAATGCAGGTGAGGGAGAGATTGAGGAGTGATGGAGAGATTGAGGAATGAGGGTGAGAGAGGGATTGAGGAAAGTGGGTGAGGGAGGGAATGAGGGTGAGGGAGAGATTGTGGAATGAGGGTGAGGGAGGGATTGAAGAAAGGGGTGAGGGAGGGATTGAGGAATGAGGGTGAGGGAGGGATTGAGGAATGAGGGTGAGGGGGATTGAGTAATGAGGGTGAGGGAGGGATTGAGGAATGAGGGTGAGGGAGGGATTAAGGAATGAGGGTGAGGGAGGGATTGAGGAATGAGGGTGAGGGAGGGATTGAGGAATGAGGGTGACGGAAGGATTGCGGCATGAGGGTGAGGGAGGGATTAAGGAATGAGGGTGAGGGAGGGATTGAGGAATGAGGGTGACGGAAGGATTGAGGAATGAGGGTGAGGGAAGGATTGAGGAATGAGGGTGAGGGAGGGATTAAGGAATGAGGGTGAGGCAGGGATTGAGGAATGAGGGTGAGGGAGGGATTGAGGAATGAGGGTGAGGGGGATTGAGGAATGAGGGTGAGGGAGGGATTGAGGAATGCGGGTGAGGGAGGGAATGAGGGCGAGGGAAGGATTGAGGAATGAGGGTGAGGTAGGGATTAAGGAATGAGGGTGAGGGGGATTGAGGAATGAGGGTGAGGCAGGGATTGAGGAATGAGGGTGAGGGAGGGATTGAGGAGTGAGAGTGAGGGGATTGAGGAATGAGGGTGAGGGAGGGATTGAGGAATGCGGGTGAGGGAGAGATTGAGGAGTGATGGAGAGAATGAGGAATGAGGGTGAGAGAGGGATTGAGGAAAGTGGGTGAGGGAGGGAATGAGGGTGAGGGAGGGATTGAGGAATGAGGGTGAGGGAGGGATTGAGGAAAGGGGTGAGGGAGGGATTGAGGAATGAGGGTGAGGGAGGGAATGAGGGTGAGGGAGGGATTGAGGAATGAGGGTGAGGGAGGGATTGAGGAAAGGGGGTGAGGGAGGGATTGAGGAATGAGGGTGAGGGAGGGAATGAGGGTGAGGGAGGGATTGAGGAATGAAGGTGAGGGAGGGATTGAGGAAAAGGGTGAGGGAGGGAATGAGGAATGAGGGTGAGGGAGGGATTGAGGAATGAGGCCGAGGGAGGGATTGAGGAAAGGGGGGGAGGGATTGAGGAATGTGGGTTGTGGAGGGAATGAGGGTGAGGGAGGGATTGAGGAATGAGGGCGAGGGAGGGAATGAGGGTGAGGGAGGGAGTGAGGGTGAGGGAGGGATTGAGGAATGAAGGAGGAAGTGAGGAATGAGGGTGAGGTAGGGATTGAGGAAAGGGGTGAGGGATGGATTGAGGAATGAGGGTGAGGGAGGGAATGAGGGAGAGCGAGGGATTGAGGAATGAGGGTGAGGGAGGGAATGACGGTGAGGGATGGATTGAGGAATGAGGGTGAGGGAGGGATTGAGGAAAGGGGGTGAGGGAGGGAGTCAGGAATGAGGGTGAGGGAGGGAGTCAGGAATGAGGGTGAGGGAGGGATTGAGGGTGAGGGAGGGATTGAGGAATGAGGGTGAGGGAGGGATTGAGGAATGAGTGTGAGGGACGGATTGAGGAGTGAGGGTGAGGGAGCGAATGAGGAATGAGTGTGAGGGACGGATTGAGGAGTGAGGGGGATTGAGGAATGTGGTTGAGGGAGGGATTGAGGAATGAGGGTGAGGGAGGGAGTGAGGAATGAGGGTGAGGGAGGGATTGAGAAATGAGGGTGAGGGAGGGAATGAGGAATGAGGGTGAGGGGTGGATTGAGGAATGAGGGTGAGGGAGGGATTGAGGAAAGGGGGTGAGGGAGAGATTGAGGAATGAGGGTGAGGGACGGATTGAGGTGTGAGGGGGATTGAGGAATGTGGTTGAGGGAGGGATTGAGGAGGGAGGGAGTGAGGAATGAGGGTGAATGAGGGATTGAGGAATGAGTGTGAGGGAGGGATTGAGGAATGAGGGTGAGGGACGGATTGAGGAAAGGGGGCGAGGGAGAGATTGAGCAATGGGGGTGATGGTGGGAATGAGGGTGAGGGAGGGATTGAGGAATGAGGGTGAGGGAGCGATTGAGGAATGAAGGAGGAAGTGAGGAATGAGGGTGAGGTAGGAATTGAGGAGTGAAGGTGAGGGAGGGATTGAGGAATGAGGGTGAGGGAGGGAATTAGGGTGAGGGAATGATTGAGGAATGGGGGTGCGGGAGGGATTGAGGAATGGGAGTGAGGGAGGGATTGAGGAATGAGGGTGAGGGAGGGCTTGAGGAATGAGGGTGAGGGAGGGAGTGAGGAATGAGCGTGAGGGAGGCATTCAGGAATGAGGGTGAAGGAGGGGGTGAGGGTGAGGGAGGGATTGAGGAATGAGGGTGAGTGAGGGATTGAGGAATGAGGGTGAGGGAGGGATTGAGGAATGAAGGAGGAAGTGAGGAATGAGGGTGAGGTAGGAATTGAGGAGTGAAGGTGAGGGAGGGATTGAGGAATGAGGGTGAGGGAGGGAATTAGGGTGAGGGAATGATTGAGGAATGGGGGTGCGGGAGGGATTGAGGAATGGGAGTGAGGGAGGGATTGAGGAATGAGGGTGAGGGAGGGCTTGAGGAATGAGGGTGAGGGAGGGAGTGAGGAATGAGCGTGAGGGAGGCATTCAGGAATGAGGGTGAAGGAGGGGGTGAGGGTGAGGGAGGGATTGAGGAATGAGAGTGAGTGAGGGATTGAGGAATGAGGGTGAGGGAGGAAGTGAGGAATGAGGGTGAGGTAGGGATTGAGGAGTGAAGGTGAGGGAGGGATTGAGGAATGAGAGTGTGGGATTAAGGAATGAGGGTGAGGGAGGGATTGAGGAATGAGGGTGAGGGAAGGAGTGAGGAATGAGGGTGAGGGAGGGATTGAGGAGTGAAGGTGAGGGAGGGATTGAGGAATGAGAGTGAGGGAGGGATTAAGGAATGAGGGTGAGGGAGGGATTGAGGAATGAGGGTGAGGTAAGGAGTGAGGAATGAGGGTGAGGGAGGGATTCAGGAATGAGGGTGAGGGTGAGGGAGGGATTGAGGAATGAGGGTGAGTGAGGAAAGAGGGTGAGGGAGGGATTGAGGAATGCGGGTGAGGGAGGGATTGAGGAATGAGGGTGAGGGAGGGATTGATGAATGAGGGTGAGGGAGGGATTGAGGAATGAGGGTGAGGGGGATTGAGTAATGAGGGTGAGGGAGGGATTGAGGAATGAGGGTGAGGGAGGGATTGAGGAATGAGGGTGAGGGAGGGATTGAGGAATGAGTGTGAGGGACGGATTGAGGAGTGAGGGTGAGGGAGCGAATGAGGAATGAGTGTGAGGGACGGATTGAGGAGTGAGGGGGATTGAGGAATGTGGTTGAGGGAGGGATTGAGGAATGAGGGTGAGGGAGGGAGTGAGGAATGAGGGTGAGGGAGGGATTGAGAAATGAGGGTGAGGGAGGGAATGAGGGTGAGGGGTGGATTGAGGAATGAGGGTGAGGGAGGGATTGAGGAAAGGGGGTGAGGGAGAGATTGAGGAATGAGGGTGAGGGACGGATTGAGGTGTGAGGGGGATTGAGGAATGTGGTTGAGGGAGGGATTGAGGAGGGAGGGAGTGAGGAATGAGGGTGAATGAGGGATTGAGGAATGAGTGTGAGGGAGGGATTGAGGAATGAGGGTGAGGGAGGGATTGAGGAAAGGGGGCGAGGGAGAGATTGAGCAATGGGGGTGATGGTGGGAATGAGGGTGAGGGAGGGATTGAGGAATGAGGGTGAGGGAGCGATTGAGGAATGAAGGAGGAAGTGAGGAATGAGGGTGAGGTAGGAATTGAGGAGTGAAGGTGAGGGAGGGATTGAGGAATGAGGGTGAGGGAGGGAATTAGGGTGAGGGAATGATTGAGGAATGGGGGTGCGGGAGGGATTGAGGAATGGGAGTGAGGGAGGGATTGAGGAATGAGGGTGAGGGAGGGCTTGAGGAATGAGGGTGAGGGAGGGAGTGAGGAATGAGCGTGAGGGAGGCATTCAGGAATGAGGGTGAAGGAGGGGGTGAGGGTGAGGGAGGGATTGAGGAATGAGGGTGAGTGAGGGATTGAGGAATGAGGGTGAGGGAGGGATTGAGGAATGAGGGTGAGGGAGGGATTGAGGAATGAGGGAGGAAGTGAGGAATGAGGGTGAGGTAGGGATTGAGGAGTGAAGGTGAGGGAGGGATTGAGGAATGAGAGTGAGGGATTAAGGAATGAGGGTGAGGGAGGGATTGAGGAATGAGGGTGAGGGAAGGAGTGAGGAATGAGGGTGATGGAGGGATTGAGGAGTGAAGGTGAGGGAGGGATTGAGGAATGAGAGTGAGGGAGGGATTAAGGAATGAGGGTGAGGGAGGGATTGAGGAATGAGGGTGAGGTAAGGAGTGAGGAATGAGGGTGAGGGAGGGATTCAGGAATGAGGGTGAGGGTGAGGGAGGGATTGAGGAATGAGGGTGAGTGAGGAAAGAGGGTGAGGGAGGGATTGAGGAATGCGGGTGAGGGAGGGATTGAGGAATGAGGGTGAGGGAGGGATTGATGAATGAGGGTGAGGGAGGGATTGAGGAATGAGGGTGAGGGGGATTGAGTAATGAGGGTGAGGGAGGGATTGAGGAATGAGGGTGAGGGAGGGATTGAGGAATGAGGGTGAGGGGGATTGAGGAATGAGGGTGAGGGAGGAATTGAGGAATGCGGGTAAGGGAGGGAATGAGGGCGAGGGAAGGATTGAGGAATGAGGGTGAGGGAGGGATTAAGGAATGAGGGTGAGGGGGATTGAGGAATGAGGGTGAGGCAGGGATTGAGGAATGAGGGTGAGGGAGGGATTGAGGAGTGAGGGTGAGGGGATTGAGGAATGAGGGTGAGGGAGGGATTGAGGAATGCGGGTGAGGGAGAGATTGAGGAAAGTGGGTGAGGGAGGGAATGAGGGTGAGGGAGGGATTGCGGAATGTGGGTGAGAGGGATTGAGGAAAGTGGGTGAGGGAGGGAATGAGGGTGAGGGAGGGATTGAGGAATGAGGGTGAGGGAGGGATTGAGGAAAGGGGTGAGGGAGGGATTGAGAAATGAGGGTGAGGGAGGGAATGAGGGTGAGGGAGGGATTGAGGAATGAGGGTGAGGGAGGGATTGAGGAAAGGGGGTGAGGGAGGGATTGAGGAATGAGGGTGAGGGAGGGAATGAGGGTGAGGGAGGGATTGAGGAATGAGGGTGAGGGAGGGATTGAGGAAAAGGGTGAGGGAGGGAGTCAGGAATGAGGGTGAGCGAGGGATTGAGGAATGAGGGTGAGGGAGGGATTGAGGGTGAGGGAGGGATTGAGGAATGAGGGTGAGGGAGGGATTGAGGAATGAGGGTGAGGGAGGGTTTGAGGAATGAGGGTGAGGGAGGGAATGAGGAGTGAGGGTGAGGGAGGGAATGAGGAATGAGGGGGAGGGAGGGATTGAGGAATGAGGCTGAGGGAGGGATTGAGGAAAGGGTGAGGGAGGGATAGAGGAATGTGGGTGGTGGAGGGAATGAGGGTGAGGGAGGGATTGAGGAATGAGGGCGAGGGAGGGAATGAGGGTGAGGGAGGGAGTGAGGAAAGGGGTGAGGGATGGATTGAGGAATGAGGGTGAGGGAGGGAATGAGGGAGAGCGAGGGATTGAGGAATGAGGGTGAGGGAGGGAATGATGGTGAGGGATGGATTGAGGAATGAGGGTGAGGGAGGGATTGAGGAAAGGGGGTGAGGGAGGGAGTCAGGAATGAGGGTGAGGGAGGGAGTGAGGAATGAGGGTGAGGGAGGGATTGAGGGTGAGGGAGGGATTGAGGAATGAGTGTGAGGGACGGATTGAGGAGTGAGGGTGAGGGAGGGAATGAGGAATGAGTGTGAGGGACGGATTGAGGAGTGAGGGGGATTGAGGAATGTGGTTGAGGGAGGGATTGAGGAATGAGGGTGAGGGAGGGATTGAGGAAAGGGGTGAGGGAGGGATTGAGAAATGAGGGTGAGGGAGGGAATGAGGGTGAGGGAGGGATTGAGGAATGAGGGTGTGGGAGGGATTGAGGAAAGGGGGTGAGGGAGGGATTGAGGAATGAGGGTGAGGGAGGGATTGAGGGTGAGGGAGGGATTGAGGAATGAGGGTGAGGGAGGGATTGAGGAATGAGGGTGAGGGAGGGTTTGAGGAATGAGGGTGAGGGAGGGAATGAGGAGTGAGGGTGAGGGAGGGAATGAGGAATGAGGGTGAGGGAGGGATTGAGGAATGAGGCTGAGGGAGGGATTGAGGAAAGGGTGAGGGAGGGATAGAGGAATGTGGGTGGTGGAGGGAATGAGGGTGAGGGAGGGATTGAGGAATGAGGGCGAGGGAGGGAATGAGGGTGAGGGAGGGAGTGAGGGTGAGGGAGGGATTGAGGAATGAAGGAGGAAGTGAGGAATGAGGGTGAGGTAGGGATTGAGGAAAGGGGTGAGGGATGGATTGAGGAATGAGGGTGAGGGAGGGAATGAGAGTGAGGGAGGGATTGAGGAATGAGGGTGACGGAGTGATTGTGGAAAGGGGGTGAGGGAGGGAGTCAGGAATGAGGGAGAGCGAGGGATTGAGGAATGAGGGTGAGGGAGGGAATGACGGTGATGGATGGATTGAGGAATGAGGGTGAGGGAGGGATTGAGGAAAGGGGGTGAGGGAGGGAGTCAGGAATGAGGGTGAGGGAGGGAGTGAGAAATGAGGGTGAGGGAGGATTGAGGGTGAGGGAGGGATTGAGGAATGAGGGTGAGGGATGGATTGAGGAATGAGTGTGAAGGACGGATTGAGGAGTGAGGG
The DNA here is from genome assembly GCF_047496885.1 of Scyliorhinus torazame. Lineage (NCBI taxonomy): Eukaryota > Metazoa > Chordata > Chondrichthyes > Carcharhiniformes > Scyliorhinidae > Scyliorhinus > Scyliorhinus torazame. The sequence continues at coordinate 1,416,615 of NC_092708.1, read as the reverse complement.
TGAGGGAGGGAATGAGGAATGAGTGTGAGGGACGGATTGAGGAGTGAGGGGGATTGAGGAATGTGGTTGAGGGAGGGAATGAGGGTGAGGGAGGGATTGAGAAATGAGGGTGAGGGAGGGAATGAGGGTGAGGGGTGGATTGAGGAATGAGGGTGAGGGAGGGATTGAGGAAAGGGGGTGAGGGAGAGATTGAGGAATGAGGGTGAGGGACGGATTGAGGAGTGAGGGGGATTGAGGAATGTGGTTGAGCGAGGGATTGAGGAATGAGGGTGAGGGAGGGAGTGAGGAATGAGGGTGAGGGAGGGATTGAGGAAAGGGGGTGAGGGAGAGATTGAGCAATGGGGGTGATGGTGGGAATGAGGGTGAGGGAGGGATTGAGGAATGAGGGTGAGGGAGCGATTGAGGAATGAAGGAGGAAGTGAGGAATGAGGGTGAGGTAGGGATTGAGGAGTGAAGGTGAGGGAGGGATTGAGGAATGAGGGTGAGGGAGGGATTGAGGAATGAGGGTGAGGGGGATTGAGGAATGAGGGTGAGGGAGGAATTGAGGAATGCGGGTAAGGGAGGGAATGAGGGCGAGGGAAGGATTGAGGAATGAGGGTGAGGGAGGGATTAAGGAATGAGGGTGAGGGGGATTGAGGAATGAGGGTGAGGCAGGGATTGAGGAATGAGGGTGAGGGAGGGATTGAGGAGTGAGGGTGAGGGGATTGAGGAATGAGGGTGAGGGAGGGATTGAGGAATGCGGGTGAGGGAGAGATTGAGGAAAGTGGGTGAGGGAGGGAATGAGGGTGAGGGAGGGATTGAGGAATGAGGGTGAGAGGGATTGAGGAAAGTGGGTGAGGGAGGGAATGAGGGTGAGGGAGGGATTGAGGAATGAGGGTGAGGGAGGGATTGAGGAAAGGGGTGAGGGAGGGATTGAGAAATGAGGGTGAGGGAGGGAATGAGGGTGAGGGAGGGATTGAGGAATGAGGGTGAGGGAGGGATTGAGGAAAGGGGGTGAGGGAGGGATTGAGGAATGAGGGTGAGGGAGGGATTGAGGGTGAGGGAGGGATTGAGGAATGAGGGTGAGGGAGGGATTGAGGAATGAGGGTGAGGGAGGGTTTGAGGAATGAGGGTGAGGGAGGGAATGAGGAGTGAGGGTGAGGGAGGGAATGAGGAATGAGGGTGAGGGAGGGATTGAGGAATGAGGCTGAGGGAGGGATTGAGGAAAGGGTGAGGGAGGGATAGAGGAATGTGGGTGGTGGAGGGAATGAGGGTGAGGGAGGGATTGAGGAATGAGGGCGAGGGAGGGAATGAGGGTGAGGGAGGGAGTGAGGAAAGGGGTGAGGGATGGATTGAGGAATGAGAGTGAGGGAGGGAATGAGGGTGAAGGATGGTTTGAGGAATGAGGGTGAGGGAGTGATTGTGGAAAGGGGGTGAGGGAGGGAGTCAGGAATGAGGGAGAGCGAGGGATTGAGGAATGAGGGTGAGGGAGGGAATGATGGTGAGGGATGGATTGAGGAATGAGGGTGAGGGAGGGATTGAGGAAAGGGGGTAAGGGAGGGAGTCAGGAATGAGGGTGAGGGAGGGAGTGAGGAATGAGGGTGAGGGAGGGATTGAGGGTGAGGGAGGGATTGAGGAATGAGAGTGAGGGAGGGATTGAGGAATGAGTGTGAGGGACGGATTGAGGGGTGAGGGAGGGAATGAGGAATGAGTGTGAGGGATGGATTGAGGAGTGAGGGGGATTGAGGAATGTGGTTGAGGGAGGGATTGAGGAATGAGGGTGAGGGAGGGAGTGAGGAATGAGGGTGAGGGAGGGATTGAGAAATGAGGGTGAGGGAGGGAATGAGGAATGAGGGTGAGGGGTGGATTGAGGAATGAGGGTGAGGGAGGGATTGAGGAAAGGGGGTGAGGGAGAGATTGAGGAATGAGGGTGAGGGACGGATTGAGGAGTGAGGGGGATTGAGGAATGTGGTTGAGGGAGGGATTGAGGAATGAGGGTGAGGGAGGGAGTGAGGAATGAGGGTGAGGGAGGGATTGAGGAATGAGGGTGAGGGAGAGATTGAGCAATGGGGGTGATGGTGGGAATGAGGGTGAGGGAGGGATTGAGGAATGAGGGTGAGGGAGCGATTGAGGAATGAAGGAGGAAGTGAGGAATGATGGTGAGGTAGGGATTGAGGAGTGAAGGTGAGGGAGGGATTGAGGAATGAGGGTGAGGGAGGGAATTAGGGTGAGGGAATGATTCAGGAATGGGGGTGAGGGAGGGATTGAGGAATGGGAGTGAGGGAGGGATTGAGGAATGAGGGTGAGGGAGGGATTGAGGAATGAGGGTGAGGGAGGGAGTGAGGAATGAGGGTGAGGGAGGCATTCAGGAATGAGGGTGAAGGAGGGGGTGAGGGTGAGGGAGGGATTGAGGAATAAGGGTGAGTGAGGGATTGAGGAATGAGGGTGAGGGAGGGACTGAGGAATGAGGGTGAGGGAGGGATTGAGGAAAGGGGTGAGGGAGGGATTGAGGAATGAGGGTGAGGGAGGGAATGAGGGTGAGGGAGGGATTGAGGAATGAGGGTGAGGGAGGGATTGAGGAAAGGGGGTGAGGGAGGGATTCAGGAATGAGGGTGAGGGAGGGAATGAGGGTGAGGGATGGATTGAGGAATGAGGGTGAGGGAGGGATTGAGGAAAAGGGTGAGGGAGGGAGTCAGGAATGAGGGTGAGCGAGGGATTGAGGAATGAGGGTGAGGGAGGGATTGAGGGTGTGGGAGGGATTGAGGAATGAGGGTGAGGGAGGGATTGCGGAATGAGGGTGAGGGAGGGATTGAGGAATGAGGGCGAGGGAGGGAATGAGGAATGAGGGTGAGGGAGGGAATGAGGAATGAGGGTGAGGGAGGGATTGAGGAATGAGGCTGAGGGAGGGATTGAGGAATGGGGGTGAGGGAGGGAATGAGGGTGAGGGAGGGAGTGAGGGTGAGGGAGGGATTGAGGAATGAAGGAGGAAGTGAGGAATGAGGGTGAGGTAGGGATTGAGGAAAGGGGTGAGGGATGGATTGAGGAATGAGGGTGAGGGAGGGAATTAGGGTGAGGGAATGATTCAGGAATGGGGGTGAGGGAGGGATTGAGGAATGGGAGTGAGGGAGGGATTGAGGAATGAGGGTGAGGGAGGGATTGAGGAATGAGGGTGAGGGAGGGAGTGAGGAATGAGGGTGAGGGAGGCATTCAGGAATGAGGGTGAAGGAGGGGGTGAGGGTGAGGGAGGGATTGAGGAATGAGGGTGAGTGAGGGACTGAGGAATGAGGGTGAGGGAGGGATTGAGGAAAGGGGTGAGGGAGGGATTGAGGAATGAGGGTGAGGGAGGGAATGAGGGTGAGGGAGGGATTGAGGAATGAGGGTGAGGGAGGGATTGAGGAAAGGGGGTGAGGGAGGGATTGAGGAATGAGGGTGAGGGAGGGAATGAGGGTGAGGGAGGGATTGAGGAATGAGGGTGAGGGAGGGATTGAGGAAAAGGGTGAGGGAGGGAGTCAGGAATGAGGGTGAGCGAGGGATTGAGGAATGAGGGTGAGGGAGGGATTGAGGGTGTGGGAGGGATTGAGGAATGAGGGTGAGGGAGGGATTGAGGAATGAGGGTGAGGGAGGGATTGAGGAATGAGGGCGAGGGAGGGAATGAGGAATGAGGGTGAGGGAGGGAATGAGGAATGAGGGTGAGGGAGGGATTGAGGAATGAGGCTGAGGGAGGGATTGAGGAAAGGGTGAGGGAGGGATTGAGGAATGTGGGTGGTGGAGGGAATGAGGGTGAGGGAGGAATTGAGGAATGAGGGCGAGGGAGGGAATGAGGGTGAGGGAGGGATTGAGGAATGAGGGCGAGGGAGGGAATGAGGGTGAGGGAGTGAGGGTGAGGGAGGGATTGAGGAATGAAGGAGGAAGTGAGGAATGAGGGTGAGGTAGGGATTGAGGAAAGGGGTGAGGGATGGATTGAGGAATGAGGGTGAGGGAGGGAATGAGAGTGAGGGAGGGATTGAGGAATGAGGGTGACGGAGTGATTGTGGAAAGGGGGTGAGGGAGGGAGTCAGGAATGAGGGAGAGCGAGGGATTGAGGAATGAGGGTGAGGGTGGGAATGACGGTGAGGGATGGATTGAGGAATGAGGGTGAGGGAGGGATTGAGGAAAGGGGGTGAGGGAGGGAGTCAGGAATGAGGGTGAGGGAGGGAGTGAGAAATGAGGGTGAGGGAGGGTTGAGGGTGAGGGAGGGATTGAGGAATGAGGGTGAGGGATGGATTGAGTAATGAGTGTGAAGGACGGATTGAGGAGTGAGGGTGAGGGAGGGAATGAGGAATGAGTGTGAGGGACGGATTGAGGAGTGAGGGGGATTGAGGAATGTGGTTGAGGGAGGGAATGAGGAATGAGGGTGAGGGAGGGATTGAGAAATGAGGGTGAGGGAGGGAATGAGGAATGAGGGTGAGGGTGGATTGAGGAATGAGGGTGAGGGAGGGATTGAGGAAAGGGGGTGAGGGAGAGATTGAGGAATGAGGGTGAGGGACGGATTGAGGAGTGAGGGGGATTGAGGAATGTGGTTGAGCGAGGGATTGAGGAATGAGGGTGAGGGAGGGAGTGAGGAATGAGGGTGAGGGAGGGATTGAGGAAAGGGGGTGAGGGAGAGATTGAGCAATGGGGGTGATGGTGGGAATGAGGGTGAGGGAGGGATTGAGGAATGAGGGTGAGGGAGCGATTGAGGAATGAAGGAGGAAGTGAGGAATGAGGGTGAGGTAGGGATTGAGGAGTGAAGGTGAGGGAGGGATTGAGGAATGAGGGTGAGGGAGGGAATTAGGGTGAGGGAATGATTCAGGAATGTGGGTGAGGGAGGGATTGAGGAATGGGAGTGAGGGAGGGATTGAGGAATGAGGGTGAGGGAGGGATTGAGGAATGAGGGTGAGGGAGGGAGTGAGGAATGAGGGTGAGGGAGGCATTCAGGAATGAGGGTGAAGGAGGGGGTGAGGGTGAGGGAGGGATTGAGGAATGAGGGTGTGAGGGATTGAGGAATGAGGGTGAGGGAGGGACTGAGGAATGAGGATGAGGGAGGGATTGAGGAAAGTGGTGAGGGAGGGATTGAGGAATGAGGGTGAGGGAGGGAATGAGGGTGAGGGAGGGATTGAGGAATGAGGGTGAGGGAGGGATTGAGGAAAGGGGGTGAGGGAGGGATTGAGGAATGAGGGTGAGGGAGGGAATGAGGGTGAGGGAGGGATTGAGGAATGAGGGTGAGGGAGGGATTGAGAAAAAGGGTGAGGGAGGGAGTCAGGAATGAGGGTGAGCGAGGGATTGAGGAATGAGGGTGAGGGAGGGATTGAGGGTGTGGGAGGGATTGAGGAATGAGGGTGAGGGAGGGATTGAGGAATGAGGGTGAGGGAGGGATTGAGGAATGAGGGCGAGGGAGGGAATGAGGAATGAGGGTGAGGGAGGGAATGAGGAATGAGGGTGAGGGAGGGATTGAGGAATGAGGCTGAGGGAGGGATTGAGGAAAGGGTGAGGGAGGGATTGAGGAATGTGGGTGGTGGAGGGAATGAGGGTGAGGGAGGGATTGAGGAATGAGGGCGAGGGAGGGAATGAGGGTGAGGGAGGGAGTGAGGGTGAGGGAGGGATTGAGGAATGAAGGAGGAAGTGAGGAATGAGGGTGAGGTAGGGATTGAGGAAAGGGGTGAGGGATGGATTGAGGAATGAGGGTGAGGGAGGGAATGAGAGTGAGGGAGGGATTGAGGAATGAGGGTGAGGGAGTGATTGAGGAAAGGGGGTGAGGGAGGGAGTCAGGAATGAGGGTGAGGGAGGGAGTGAGAAATGAGGGTGAGGGAGGGTTGAGGGTGAGGGAGGGATTGAGGAATGAGGGTGAGGGATGGATTGAGGAATGAGTGTGAAGGACGGATTGAGGAGTGAGGGTGAGGGAGGGAATGAGGAATGAGTGTGAGGGACGGATTGCGGAGTGAGGGGGATTGAGGAATGTGGTTGAGGGAGGGAATGAGGAATGAGGGTGAGGGAGGGATTGAGAAATGAGGGTGAGGGAGGGAATGAGGAATGAGGGTGAGGGGTGGATTGAGGAATGAGGGTGAGGGAGGGATTGAGGAAAGGGGGTGAGGGAGAGATTGAGGAATGAGGGTGAGGGATGGATTGAGGAGTGAGGGGGATTGAGGAATGTGGTTGAGCGAGGTATTGAGGAATGAGGGTGAGGGAGGGAGTGAGGAATGAGGGTGAGGGAGGGATTGAGGAATGAGGGTGAGGGAGGGATTGAGGAATGAGGGTGAGGGAGGGATTGAGGAAAGGGGGTGAGGGAGAGATAGAGCAATGGGGGTGATGGTGGGAATGAGGGTGAGGGAGGGATTGAGGAATGAGGGTGAGGGATCGATTGAGGAATGAAGGAGGAAGTGAGGAATGAGGGTGAGGTAGGGATTGAGGAGTGAAGGTGAGGGAGGGATTGAGGAATGAGGGTGAGGGAGGGAATTAGGGTGAGGGAATGATTGAGGAATGGGGGTGAGGGAGGGATTGAGGAATGGGAGTGAGGGAGGGATTGAGGAATGAGGGTGAGGGAGGGATTGAGGAATGAGGGTGAGGGAGGGAGTGAGGAATGAGGGTGAGGGAGGCATTCAGGAATGAGGGTGAAGGAGGGGGTGAGGGTGAGGGAGGGATTGAGGAATGAGGGTGAGTGAGGGATTGAGGAATGAGGGTGAGGGAGGGATTGAGGAATGAGGGTGAGGGAGGGATTGAGGAATGAGGGAGCAAGTGAGGAATGAGGGTGAGGTAGGGATTGAGGAGTGAAGGTGAAGGAGGGATTGAGGAATGAGAGTGAGGGAGGGATTAAGGAATGCGGGTGAGGGAGGGATTGAGGAATGAGGGTGAGGGAGGGATTGAGGAGTGAAGTTGAGGGAGGGATTGAGGAATGAGAGTGAGGGAGGGATTAAGGAATGAGGGTGGGGGAGGGATTGAGGAATGAGGGTGAGGGAAGGACTGAGGAATGAGGGTGAGGGAGGGATTCAGGAATGAGGGTGAGGGAGGGATTGAGGAATGAGGGTGAGTGAGGAATGAGGGTGAGGGAGGGATTGTGGAATGCGGGTGAGGGAGGGATTGAGGAATGAGGGTGAGGGAGGGATTGAGGAATGAGGGTGAGGGAGGGATTGAGGAATGAGGTGGATTGAGTAATGAGGGTGAGGGAGGGATTGAGGGTGAGGGAGGGATTGAGGAATGAGGGTGAGGGAGGGATTGAGGAATGAGGGTGAGGGAAGGATGGAGGAATGAGGGTGAGGGAGGGATTAAGGAATGAGGGGGATTGAGGAATGAGGGTGAGGGAGGGATTGAGGTATGAGGGTGAGGGAGGGATTGAGGAACGAGGGTGAGGGGGATTGAGGAATGAGGGTAGGGAGGGATAGAGGAATGCGGGTGAGGGAGAGATTGAGGAGTGAGGGAGAGATTGAGGAATGAGGGTGAGAGAGGGATTGAGGAAAGGTGAGGGAGGGAATGAGGGTGAGGGAGGGATTGAGGAATGAGGGTGAGGGAGGGATTGAGGAAAGGGTGGGGGAGGGATTGAGGAATGAGGGTGAGGAGGGAATGAGGGTGAGGGAGGGATTGAGGAATGAGGGTGAGGGAGGGATTGAGGAATGAGGGTGAGGGAGAGAATGAGGGTGAGGGAGGGATTGAGGGTAGGGGATGTGGGAGGGAGTCAGGAATGAGGGTGAGCGAGGGATTGAGGAATGAGGGTGAGGGAGGGATTGAGGATGAGGGAGGGATTGAGGAATGAGTGTGAGGGACGGATTGAGGAGTGAGGGGGATTGAGGAATGAGGGTGAGGGAGGGAGTGAGGAATGAGGGTGAGGGAGGGATTGAGGAATGAGGGTGAGGGAGGGAATGAGGAATGAGGGTGAGGGAGGGATTGAGGAATGAGGGTGTGGGAGGAATTGGGGAAAGGGGGTGAGGGAGTGATTGAGGAATATGGGTGATGGAGGGAATGAGGGTGAGGGAGGGATTGAGGAATGAGGGTGAGGGAGGGAATGAGGGTGAGGGAGGGATTGAGGAATGAGGGTGAGGGAGGTATTGAGGAATGAAGGAGGAAGTGAGGAATGAGGGTGAGGTAGGGATTGACGAGTGAAGGTGAGGGAGGGATTGAGGAATGAGGGTGAGGGAGGGATTCAGGAATGAGGGTGAGGGTGAGGGAGGGATTGAGAAATGAGGGTGAGTGAGGGATTGAGGAATGAGGGTGAGGGAGGGATTGAGGAATGAGAGTGAGGGAGTGATTGAGGAATAAGGGTGAGGGGGATTGAGGAATGAGGGTGAGGGAGGGATTCAGGAATGAGGGAGGAAATGAGGAATGAGGGTGAGGTAGTGATTGAGGAATGGGGTGAGGGAGGGATTGAGGAATGGGAGTGAGGGAAGGATTGAGGAATGAGGGTGAGGGAGGGATTAAGGAATGAGGGTGAGGAAGGGATTGAGGAATGAGGGTGAGGAAAGGATTGAGGAATGAGGGTGAGGGAGGGATTAAGGAATGAGGGTGAGGGGGATTGAGGAATGAGGGTGAGGCAGGGATTGAGGAATGAGGGTGAGGGAGGGATTGAGGAATGGGGGTGAGGGGGATTGAGGAATGAGGGTGAGGGAGGGATTGAGGAATGCGGGTGAGGGAGGGAATGAGGGCGAGGGAAGGATTGAGGAATGAGGGTGAGGGAGGGATTAAGGAATGAGGGTGAGGGGGATTGAGGAATGAGGGTGAGGCAGGGATTGAGGATTGAGGAATGAGGGTGAGGGAGGGATTGAGGAGTGAGGGTGAGGGGATTGAGGAATGAGGGTGAGGGAGGGATTGAGGAAAGGGGTGAGGGAGGGATTGACGAATGAGGGTGAGGGAGGGAATGAGGGTGAGGGAGGGATTGAGGAATGAGGGTGAGGGAGGGATTGAGGAAAGGTGGTGAGGGAGGGATTGAGGAATGAGGGTGAGGGAGGGAATGAGGGTGAGGGATGGATTGAGGAATGAGGGTGAGGGAGGGATTGAGGAAAAGGGTGAGGGAGGGAGTCAGGAATGAGGGTGAGCGAGGGATTGAGGAATGCGGGTTAGGGAGGGATTGAGGGTGAGGGAGGGATTGAGGAATGAGGGTGAGGGAGGGATTGAGGAATGAGGGCGAGGGAGGGAATGAGGGTGAGGGAGGGAGTGAGGGTGAGGGAGGGATTGAGGAATGAAGGAGGAAGTGAGGAATGAGGGTGAGGTAGGGATTGAGGAAAGGGGTGAGGGATGGATTGAGGAATGAGGGTGAGGGAGGGAATGAGGGTGAGGGAGGGATTGAGGAATGAGGGTGAGGGAGTGATTGTGGAAAGGGGGTGAGGGAGGGAGTCAGGAATGAGGGAGAGCGAGGAAGTGAGGAATGAGGGTGAGGTAGAGATTGAGGAGTGAAGGTGAGGGAGGGATTGAGGAATGAGCGTGAGGGAGGGAATTAGGGTGAGGGAATGATTGAGGAATGGGGGTGAGGGAGGGATTGAGGAATGGGAGTGAGGGAGGGATTGAGGAATGAGGGTGAGGGAGGGATTGAGGAATGAGGGTGAGGGAGGGAGTGAGGAATGAGGGTGAGGGAGGCATTCAGGAATGAGGGTGAAGGAGGGGGTGAGGGTGAGGGAGGGATTGAGGAATGAGGGTGAGTGAGGGATTGAGGAATGAGGGTGAGGGAGGGATTGAGGAATGAGGGTGAGGGAGGGATTGAGGAATAAGAGTGAGTGAGATTGAGGAATGGGGTGAGGGAGGGATTGAGGAATGAGGGAGTAAGTGAGGAATGAGGGTGAGGTAGGGATTGAGGGGTGAAGGTGAGGGAGGGATTGAGGAATGAGAGTGAGGGAGGAATTAAGGAATGAGGGTGAGGGAGGGATTGAGGAATGAGGGTGAGGGAAGGAGTGAGGAATGAGGGTGAGGGAGGGATTCAGGAATGAGGGTGAGGGTGAGGGAGGGATTGAGGAATGAGGGTGAGTGAGGGATTGAGGAATGAGGGTGAGGGAGGGATTGAGGAATGCGGGTGAGGGAGTGATTGAGGAATAAGGGTGATGGGATTGAGGAATGAGGGTGAGGGAGGGATTGAGGTAAGAGGGTGAGGGAGGGATTGAGGAATGAGGGTGTGGGGATTGAGGAATGAGGGTGAGGGAGGGATTGAAGAATGCGGGTGAAGGAAGGATTGAGGAGTGAGGGAGAGATTGAGGAATGAGGGCGAGGGAGGGAATGAGGGTGAGGGCGGGAGTGAGGGTGAGGGAGGGATTGAGGAATGAAGGAGGAAGTGAGGAATGAGGGTGTGGAAGGGATTTAGGAAAGGGGTAAGGGATGGATTGAGGAATGAGGGTGAGGGAGGGAATGAGGGTGAGGGAGGGATTAAGGAATGAGGGTGAGGGAGTGATTGTGGAAAGGGGGTGAGGGAGGGAGTCAGGAATGAGGGAGAGCGAGGGATTGAGGAATGAGGGTGAGGGAGGGAATGACGGTGAGGGATGGATTGAGGAATGAGGGTGAGGGAGGGATTGAGGAATGAGAGTGAGGGAGTGATTGAGGAATAAGGGTGAGGGGGATTGAGGAATGAGGGTGAGGGAGGGATTGAGGAATGAGGGAGGAAATGAGGAATGAGGGTGAGGTAGTGATTGAGGAATGGGGGTGAGGGAGGGATTGAGGAATGGGAGTGAGGGAAGGATTGAGGAATGAGGGTGAGGGAGGGATTAAGGAATGAGGGTGAGGAAGGGATTGAGGAATGAGGGTGAGGAAAGGATTGAGGAATGAGGGTGAGGGAGGGATTAAGGAATGAGGGTGAGGGGGATTGAGGAATGAGGGTGAGGCAGGGATTGAGGAATGAGGGTGAGGGAGGGATTGAGGAATGGGGGTGAGGGGGATTGAGGAATGAGGGTGAGGGAGGGATTGAGGAATGCGGGTGAGGGAGGGAATGAGGGCGAGGGAAGGATTGAGGAATGAGGGTGAGGGAGGGATTAAGGAATGAGGGTGAGGGGGATTGAGGAATGAGGGTGAGGCAGGGATTGAGGATTGAGGAATGAGGGTGAGGGAGGGATTGAGGAGTGAGGGTGAGGGGATTGAGGAATGAGGGTGAGGGAGGGATTGAGGAAAGGGGTGAGGGAGGGATTGACGAATGAGGGTGAGGGAGGGAATGAGGGTGAGGGAGGGATTGAGGAATGAGGGTGAGGGAGGGATTGAGGAAAGGGGGTGAGGGAGGGATTGAGGAATGAGGGTGAGGGAGGGAATGAGGGTGAGGGATGGATTGAGGAATGAGGGTGAGGGAGGGATTGAGGAAAAGGGTGAGGGAGGGAGTCAGGAATGAGGGTGAGCGAGGGATTGAGGAATGCGGGTTAGGGAGGGATTGAGGGTGAGGGAGGGATTGAGGAATGAGGGTGAGGGAGGGATTGAGGAATGAGGGCGAGGGAGGGAATGAGGGTGAGGGAGGGAGTGAGGGTGAGGGAGGGATTGAGGAATGAAGGAGGAAGTGAGGAATGAGGGTGAGGTAGGGATTGAGGAAAGGGGTGAGGGATGGATTGAGGAATGAGGGTGAGGGAGGGAATGAGGGTGAGGGAGGGATTGAGGAATGAGGGTGAGGGAGTGATTGTGGAAAGGGGGTGAGGGAGGGAGTCAGGAATGAGGGAGAGCGAGGGATTGAGGAATGAGGGTGAGGGAGGGAATGATGGTGAGGGATGGATTGAGGAATGAGGGTGAGGGAGGGATTGAGGAAAGGGGGTGAGGGAGGGAGTCAGGAATGAGGGTGAGGGACGGATTGAAGAGTGAGGGTGAGGGAGGGAATGAGGAATGAGTGTGAGGGACGGATTGAGGAGTGAGGGGGATTGAGCAATGTGGTTGAGGGAGGGATTGAGGAATGAGGGTGAGGGAGGGATTGAGAAATGAGAGTGAGGGAGGGAATGAGGAATGAGGGTGAGGGGTGGATTGAGGAATAAGGGTGAGGGAGGGATTGAGGAAAGGGGGTGAGGGAGAGATTGAGGAATGAGGGTGAGGGACGGATTGAGGAGTGAGGGGGATTGAGGAATGTGGTTGAGGGAGGGATTGAGGAATCAGGGTGAGGGAGGGAGTGAGGAATGAGGGTGAGGGAGGGATTGAGGAATGAGGGTGAGGGAGGGATTGAGGAATGAGGGTGAGGGAGGGATTGAGGAAAGGGGGTGAGGGAGAGATTGAGCAATGGGGGTGATGGTGGGAATGAGGGTGAGGGAGGGATTGAGGAATGAGGGTGAGGGAGGGAATGAGGTTGAGGGAGGGATTGAGGAATGAGGGTGAGGGAGCGATTGAGGAATGAAGGAGGAAGTGAGGAATGAGGGTGAGGTAGAGATTGAGGAGTGAAGGTGAGGGAGGGATTGAGGAATGAGCGTGAGGGAGGGAATTAGGGTGAGGGAATGATTGAGGAATGGGGGTGAGGGAGGGATTGAGGAATGGGAGTGAGGGAGGGATTGAGGAATGAGGGTGAGGGAGGGATTGAGGAATGAGGGTGAGGGAGGGAGTGAGGAATGAGGGTGAGGGAGGCATTCAGGAATGAGGGTGAAGGAGGGGGTGAGGGTGAGGGAGGGATTGAGGAATGAGGGTGAGTGAGGGATTGAGGAATGAGGGTGAGGGAGGGATTGAGGAATGAGGGTGAGGGAGGGATTGAGGAATAAGAGTGAGGGAGTGATTGAGGAATAAGGGTGAGGGGGATTGAGGAATGAGGGTGAGGGAGGGATTGAGGAATGAGGGAGGAAATGAGGAATGAGGATGAGGTAGTGATTGAGGAATGGGGGTGAGGGAGGGATTGAGGAATGGGAGTGAGGGAAGGATTGAGGAATGAGGGTGAGGGAGGGATTAAGGAATGAGGGTGAGGAAGGGATTGAGGAATGAGGGTGAGGAAAGGATTGAGGAATGAGGGTGAGGGAGGGATTAAGGAATGAGGGTGAGGGGGATTGAGGAATGAGGGTGAGGCAGGGATTGAGGAATGAGGGTGAGGGAGGGATTGAGGAATGGGGGTGAGGGGGATTGAGGAATGAGGGTGAGGGAGGGATTGAGGAATGCGGGTGAGGGAATGAGGGCGAGGGAAGGATTGAGGAATGAGGGTGAGGGAGGGATTAAGGAATGAGGGTGAGGGGGATTGAGGAATGAGGGTGAGGCAGGGATTGAGGATTGAGGAATGAGGGTGAGGGAGGGATTGAGGAGTGAGGGTGAGGGGATTGAGGAATGAGGGTGAGGGAGGGATTGAGGAAAGGGGTGAGGGAGGGATTGACGAATGAGGGTGAGGGAGGGAATGAGGGTGAGGGAGGGATTGAGGAATGAGGGTGAGGGAGGGATTGAGGAAAGGGGGTGAGGGAGGGATTGAGGAATGAGGGTGAGGGAGGGAATGAGGGTGAGGGATGGATTGAGGAATGAGGGTGAGGGAGGGATTGAGGAAAAGGGTGAGGGAGGGAGTCAGGAATGAGGGTGAGCGAGGGATTGAGGAATGCGGGTTAGGGAGGGATTGAGGGTGAGGGAGGGATTGAGGAATGAGGGTGAGGGAGGGATTGAGGAATGAGGGCGAGGGAGGGAATGAGGGTGAGGGAGGGAGTGAGGGTGAGGGAGGGATTGAGGAATGAAGGAGGAAGTGAGGAATGAGGGTGAGGTAGGGATTGAGGAAAGGGGTGAGGGATGGATTGAGGAATGAGGGTGAGGGAGGGAATGAGGGTGAGGGAGGGATTGAGGAATGAGGGTGAGGGAGTGATTGTGGAAAGGGGGTGAGGGAGGGAGTCAGGAATGAGGGAGAGCGAGGGATTGAGGAATGAGGGTGAGGGAGGGAATGATGGTGAGGGATGGATTGAGGAATGAGGGTGAGGGAGGGATTGAGGAAAGGGGGTGAGGGAGGGAGTCAGGAATGAGGGTGAGGGAGGGAGTGAGGAATGAGGGTGAGGGAGGGATTGAGGGTGAGGGAGGGATTGAGGAATGAGGGTGAGGGAGGGATTGAGGAATGAGTGTGAGGGACGGATTGAAGAGTGAGGGTGAGGGAGGGAATGAGGAATGAGTGTGAGGGACGGATTGAGGAGTGAGGGGGATTGAGCAATGTGGTTGAGGGAGGGATTGAGGAATGAGGGTGAGGGAGGGATTGAGAAATGAGAGTGAGGGAGGGAATGAGGAATGAGCGTGAGGGGTGGATTGAGGAATGAGGGTGAGGGAGGGATTGAGGAAAGGGGGTGAGGGAGAGATTGAGGAATGAGGGTGAGGGACGGATTGAGGAGTGAGGGGGATTGAGGAATGTGGTTGAGGGAGGGATTGAGGAATCAGGGTGAGGGAGGGAGTGAGGAATGAGGGTGAGGGAGGGATTGAGGAATGAGGGTGAGGGAGGGATTGAGGAATGAGGGTGAGGGAGGGATTGAGGAAAGGGGGTGAGGGAGAGATTGAGCAATGGGGGTGATGGTGGGAATGAGGGTGAGGGAGGGATTGAGGAATGAGGGTGAGGGAGGGAATGAGGTTGAGGGAGGGATTGAGGAATGAGGGTGAGGGAGCGATTGAGGAATGAAGGAGGAAGTGAGGAATGAGGGTGAGGTAGAGATTGAGGAGTGAAGGTGAGGGAGGGATTGAGGAATGAGCGTGAGGGAGGGAATTAGGGTGAGGGAATGATTGAGGAATGGGGGTGAGGGAGGGATTGAGGAATGGGAGTGAGGGAGGGATTGAGGAATGAGGGTGAGGGAGGGATTGAGGAATGAGGGTGAGGGAGGGAGTGAGGAATGAGGGTGAGGGAGGCATTCAGGAATGAGGGTGAAGGAGGGGGTGAGGGTGAGGGAGGGATTGAGGAATGAGGGTGAGTGAGGGATTGAGGAATGAGGGTGAGGGAGGGATTGAGGAATGAGGGTGAGGGAGGGATTGAGGAATAAGAGTGAGTGAGATTGAGGAATGGGGTGAGGGAGGGATTGAGGAATGAGGGAGTAAGTGAGGAATGAGGGTGAGGTAGGGATTGAGGGGTGAAGGTGAGGGAGGGATTGAGGAATGAGAGTGAGGGAGGAATTAAGGAATGAGGGTGAGGGAGGGATTGAGGAATGAGGGTGAGGGAAGGAGTGAGGAATGAGGGTGAGGGAGGGATTCAGGAATGAGGGTGAGGGTGAGGGAGGGATTGAGGAATGAGGGTGAGTGAGGGATTGAGGAATGAGGGTGAGGGAGGGATTGAGGAATGCGGGTGAGGGAGTGATTGAGGAATAAGGGTGATGGGATTGAGGAATGAGGGTGAGGGAGGGATTGAGGTATGAGGGTGAGGGAGGGATTGAGGAATGAGGGTGTGGGGATTGAGGAATGAGGGTGAGGGAGGGATTGAAGAATGCGGGTGAGGGAAGGATTGAGGAGTGAGGGAGAGATTGAGGAATGAGGGCGAGGGAGGGAATGAGGGTGAGGGCGGGAGTGAGGGTGAGGGAGGGATTGAGGAATGAAGGAGGAAGTGAGGAATGAGGGTGTGGAAGGGATTTAGGAAAGGGGTAAGGGATGGATTGAGGAATGAGGGTGAGGGAGGGAATGAGGGTGAGGGTGGGATTAAGGAATGAGGGTGAGGGAGTGATTGTGGAAAGGGGGTGAGGGAGGGAGTCAGGAATGAGGGAGAGCGAGGGATTGAGGAATGAGGGTGAGGGAGGGAATGACGGTGAGGGATGGATTGAGGAATGAGGGTGAGGGAGGGATTGAGGAAAGGGGGTGAGGGAGGGAGTCAGGAATGAGGGTGAGGGAGGGAGTGAGGAATGAGGGTGAGGGAGGGATTGAGGAATGAAGGTGAGGGAGGGATTGAGGAATGAGTGTGAGGGACGGATTGAGGAGTGAGGGTGAGGGAGGGAATGAGGAATGAGTGTGAGGGACGGATTGAGGAGTGAGGGGGATTGAGCAATGTGGTTGAGGGAGGGATTGAGGAATGAGGGTGAGGGAGGGATTGAGAAATGAGAGTGAGGGAGGGAATGAGGAATGAGGGTGAGGAGTGGATTGAGGAATGAGGGTGAGGGAGGGATTGAGGAAAGGGGGTGAGGGAGAGATTGAGGAATGAGGGTGAGGGACGGATTGAGGAGTGAGGGGGATTGAGGAATGTGGTTGAGGGTGGGATTGAGGAATGAGGGTGAGGGAGGGAGTGAGGAATGAGGGTGAGGGAGGGATTGAGGAATGAGGGTGAGGGAGTGATTGAGGAATGAGTGTGAGGGAGGGATTGAGGAAAGGGGGTGAGGGAGAGATTGAGCAATGGGGGTGATGGTGGGAATGAGGGTGAGGGAGGGATTGAGGAATGAGGGCGAGGGAGGGAATGAGGGTGAGGGAGCGATTGAGGAATGAGGGTGAGGGAGCGATTGAGGAATGAAGGAGGAAGTGAGGAATGAGGGTGAGGTAGGGATTGAGGAGTGAAGGTGAGGGAGGGATTGAGGAATGAGGGTGAGGGAGGGAATTAGGGTGAGGGAATGATTGAGGAATAGGGGTGAGGGAGGGATTGAGGAATGGGAGTGAGGGAGGGTTTGAGGAATGAGGGTGAGGGAGGGATTGAGGAGTGAGGGAGGGAGTGAGGAATGAGGGTGAGGGAGGCATTCAGGAATGAGGGTGAAGGAGGGGGTGAGGGTGAGGGAGGGAATGAGGAATGAGGGTGAGTGAGGGATTGAGGAATGAGGGTGAGGGAGGGATTGAGGAATGAGGGTGAGGGAGGGATTGAGGTATAAGAGTGAGTGAGATTGAGGAATGGGGTGAGGGAGGGATTGAGGAATGAGGGAGGAAGTGAGGAATGAGGGTGAGGTAGGGATTGAGGGGTGAAGGTTAGGCAGGGATTGAGGAATGAGAGTGAGGGAGGGATTAAGGAATGAGAGTGAGGGAGGGATTGAGGAATGAGGGTGAGGGAAGGAGTGAGGAATGAGGGTGAGGGAGGGATTCAGGGGTGAGGGTGAGGGAGGGATTGAGGAATGAGGGTGAGTGAGGAATGAGGGTGAGGGAGGGATTGAGGAATGCGGGTGAGGGAGGGATTGAGGAATGAGGGTGAGGGAGGGTTTGAGGAATGAGGGTGAGGGAGGGATTGAGGAATGAGGGTGAGGGGGATTGAGTAATGAGGGTGAGGGAGGGAATGAGGGTGAGGGAGGGATTGAGGAATGAGGAGGGAGGGATTGAGGAATGAGGGTGAGGGAAGGATTGAGGAATGAGGGTGAGGGAGGGATTAAGGAATGCGGGTGAGGGGGATTGAGGAATGAGGGTGAGGGAGGGATTGAGGTATGAGGGCGAGGTAGGGATTGAGGAACGAGGGTGAGGGGGATTGAGGAATGAGGGTAGGGAGGGATTGAGGAATGCGGGTGAGGGAGAGATTGAGGAGTGAAGGAGAGATTGAGGAATGAGGGTGAGAGAGGGATTGAGGAAAGGTGAGGGAGGGAATGAGGGTGAGGGAGGGATTGAGGAATGAGGGTGAGGGAGGGATTGAGGAATGAGGGTGAGGAGGGAATGAGGGTGAGGGAGGGAATGAGGGTGAGGGAGGGATTGAGGAATGAGGGTAAGGGAGAGAATGAGGGTGAGGGAGGGATTGAGGAATGAGGGTGAGGGAGGGATTGAGGAAAGGGGATGTGGGAGGGAGTCAGGAATGAGGGTGAGTGAGGGATTGAGGATTGAGGGTGAGGGAGGGATTGAGGATGAGGGAGGGATTGAGGAATGAGGGTGAGGGAGGGATTGAGGGTGAGGGAGGGATTGAGGAAAGAGTGTGAGGGACGGATTGAGGAGTGAGGGGGATTGAGGAATGAGGGTGAGGGAGGGAGTGAGGAATGAGGGTGAGGGAGGGATTGAGGAATGAGGGTGAGGGAGGGAATGAGGAATGAGGGTGAGGGAGGGATTGAGGAATGAGGGTGTGGGAGGGATTGAGGAAAGGGGGTGAGGGAGGGATTGAGGAATATGGGTGATGGAGGGAATGAGGGTGAGGGAGGGATTGAGGAATGAGGGTGAGGGATCTATTGAGGAATGAAGGAGGAAGTGAAGAATGAGGGTGAGGTAGGGATTGACGAGTGAAGGTGAGGGAGGGATTGAGGAATGAGGGTGAGGGAGGGATTCAGGAATGAGGGTGAGGGTGAGGGAGGGATTGAGAAATGAGGGTGAGTGAGGGATTGAGGAATGAGGGTGCGGGAGGGATTGAGGAATGAGGGTGAGGGAGTGATTGAGGAATAAGGGTGAGGGGGATTGAGGAATGAGGGTGAGGGAGGGATTCAGGTATGAGGGTGAGGGAGGGATTGAGGAATGGGGAATGACCTCTACAGACAGGATGGTCTACATCTGAACCTGAGGGGCACAAATACTGATGAAAAATATTCATTTAGTATCTCGCCTATCTCTTCAGACTCCACACACAATTTCCCATGCCTGTCCTTGACTGGCCCTACTCTTACCCTAGTCATTCTTTTATTCCTGACATACCTAGAGAAAGCTTTTGGGTTTTCCTTGATCCTTCCTGCCAAATACTTCTCATGTCCCCTCCTTGCTCGTCTTAGCTCTCTCTTTAGATCCATCCTCGCTACCTTGTAACTATCCATCGCCCCAACCGAAACTTCACACTTCATCTTCACATAGGCCTCCTTCTTCCTCTTAACAAGAGATTCCACTTCCTTGGTAAACCACGGTTCCCTCGCTCGACGCCTTCCTCCCTGTCTGACCAGTACATACTTATCAAGAACAGGCAGTAGCTGATCCTTGAACAAGCTCCACTTATCCAGTGTGCCCAACACTTGCAGCCTACTTCTCCAACCTATCCCCCCCAAGTCATGTCTAATGGCATCATAATTGCCCTTCCCTCAGCTATAACTCTTGCCCTGCAGTGTATACTTATCCCTTTCCATCACTAACGTAAACGTCACCGAATTGTGGTCACTGTCCCCAAAGTGCTCTCCTACCTCCAAATCCAACACCTGGTCTGGTTCATTACCCAAAACCAAATCCAAAGTGGCCTCGCCTCTTGTTGGCCTGTCAACATATTGTGTCAGGAAACCCTCCTGCACACATTGTACAAAAAACGACCCATCTAATGTACTTGAACTATATCTTTTCCAGTCAATATTTGGAAAGTTAAAGTCTCCCATAATAACTACCCTGTTACTTTCGCTCTACTCCAGAATCATCTTCGCCATCCTTTCCTCTACATCCCTAGAACTATTAGGAGGCCTATAAAAAACTCCCAACAGGGTGACCTCTCCTTTCCTGTTTCTAACTTCAGCCCATACTACCTCTGAAGAAGAGTCCCCATCTAGCATCCTCTCCGCCACCGTAATACTGCTCTTGACTAGCAGCGCCACACCTCCCCCTCTTTTGCCTCCTTCTCTGAGCTTACTAAAACACCTAAACCCCGGAACCTGCAACATCCATTCCTGTCCCTGCTCTATCCATGTCTCCGAAATGGCCACAACATCGAAGTCCCGGGTACCAACCTATGCTGCCAGTTCCCCTACCTTATTTCGTATACTCCTGGCATTGAAGTAGACACACTTCAAATCACCTACCTGAACACTGGCCCCCTCCTGCGACGTCAGATCTGTGCTCCTGACCTCTATACTCTCATTCTCCCTTACCCTAAAACTACAATCCAGGTTCCCATGCCCCTGCTGCATTAGTTTAAACCCCCCCAAAGAGCACTAACAAATCTCCCCCCCAGGATATTTGTGCCCCTCAGGTTCAGATGTAGACCATCCTGTCTGTAGAGGTCCCACCTTCCCCAGAAAGAGCCCAGTTATCCAGAAATCTGAATCCCTCCCGCCTGCACCATCCCTGTAGCCACGTGTTTAATTGCTCTCTCTCCCTAT
Organism: Scyliorhinus torazame; assembly: GCF_047496885.1. Lineage (NCBI taxonomy): Eukaryota > Metazoa > Chordata > Chondrichthyes > Carcharhiniformes > Scyliorhinidae > Scyliorhinus > Scyliorhinus torazame. The sequence continues at coordinate 1,396,900 of NC_092708.1, read as the reverse complement.
TCCTCATCTCACTATCACGTGGCACGGGCAACAACCCAGAGATAATAACTCTGTTTGTTCTCGTTCTGAGCTTCCATCCTAGCTCCCTGAAAGCCTGCCTGACATCCTTGTCCCCTTTCCTACCTATGTCGTTAGTGCCAATGTGGACCACGACTTGGGGCTGCTCCCCCTCCCCCTAAGGACCCGGAAAACACGATCCGAGACATCACGTACCCTTGCACCTGGGAGGCAACATACCAAACGTGAGTCTCTCACGCTCCCACAAAATCTCCTATCTGTGCCCCTGACTATCGAGTCCCCAATTACTAATGCTCTGCTCCTCTCCCCCCTTCCCTTCTGAGCAACAGGGACAGACTCCGTGCCAGAGGCCCGTACCCCATGACTTACCCCTGGTAAGTCCCCCCCACCACAAGTATCCAAAGCGGTATACTTGTTACTCAGGGGAACGACCGCAGGGGATCCCTGCACTGACTGCTTCTTCCCAGTCCCTCTTACAGTTACCCACCTATCTCCAATCTTTGGTGTAACTAATTCCCTGAAGCTGCTATCTATGACCCCTTCTGCCTCCCGAATGATCCAAAGTTCATCCAACTCCAGCTCCAGTTCCCTAACTCGGTCTTGGAGGAGCTGGAGATGGCAGCACTTCCTGCAGGTAAAATCAGCAGGGACACTAACTGCATCCCTCACCTCAAACATCCTGCAGGAGGAACATTGCACTCCCCTCCCTGCCATCCCTCTAACTTTCAATCAAGATCCGGCTTATAAATTTTAAAAAATGTAAAAAAGAAAAAATAATAATACAATATGGCACTTACCTCACACCAATGGGTTTTATTATTAGGTTAGAGGAGGAGGGCGGGTGGGAGACACTACACGTGTAGTGTCTCGGGTTTCCTCTCCACCAGAATTTATTGGTGAGTGGGGGGGGGGGGGGAGAAACCTTCCCAGAAGTCCGTGGGTCGAACTTCCGGTTCCCGCCTTAAAAAATTTTTTTTTTTTAAAACAGCAAAGAAGATCAGCAACGGGACCAGGTAAGTGTTTAAATACTCGCCCACCAGCAGCCCCTGCACGCCGCTTCCCAGAAGCCCGCGGGTCGAACTTCCGGTTCCCGCCTTAAAAAATTAAATTTTTAAAAAACAGCAAAGAAGAACAGCAACGGGTTTAGTCGGGCAGTATGGTCGGCGCGGGCTTGGAGGGCCGAAGGGCCTGTTCCTGTGCTGTACATTTCTTTGTTCTTTGTTTGTTGGGACCAGGTAAGTGTTTCAAACTTTAAACGGTTTGTGTGCAGGTACAGGAAGTAATTCGCAAAGTTAATCGAATGTTCGCATTTATTGTGAGGGAATTGATTAGAAAAGTCGGGCGTTTCTGCTTCAGTTGTGCTCGAACTCAGTGCCTGAGGGCACAGTGGGTGTACCTGAAGGAGGTGGTGGCATAGTGGGATTGTCACTGGCCGAGTAAACCAGAGCCCAGAGTAATGCTCCAGAGACCCTGGTTCAAATCCCTCCACTGCAGTTGGTCAAATTTGAATCCAGTAAAAAGAAATCTGGAATTAAAAGTCTAATGACTGGGTCACTAATGTCCTTTAGGGAAGGAAATGAAATGAAAATGAAAATTGCTTATTGTCACAAGTAGGCTTCAAATGAAGTTACTGTGAAAAGCCCCTAGTCGCCACATTCCGGCGCCTGTTCGGGGAAATCTGCCGTCCTTACCTGGCCTGGCCTACATGTGACGACACCGCAAGAGGTTGACTCTTAACTGCAACTATGGATGGACAATAAATGCTGATCTAGGGCTGCACAGTGGTCAGCACTGTGGCTTCACAGTGTTCATCCCCGGCTTGGGTCACTGTCTGTGCGGAGTCTGCGTGAGTTTCCTCCGGGTGCTCCGGTTTCCTCCTGTAAGGTGAATTCTCCCGAATGTGCCGACTAGGGGATTTTCACAGTAACTTCCTGGCAGTGTTAATGTAAGCCTACCTGTGACAATATAAACCTATTTCTTATCGTCTTGTGAGCACCTTGCACGCCCTGATTTGACCCACGAGGAGGTACATGGTGACTTTCTACCAGCAGGTCTGACTGATTCAAACCCGGCCGTCACTGCCCAGTTTGTTGTACAGTCTCCATTTAGAAAGCATTCCTAACATGGGCACATTTCCTAAACACGCTAAAGATTATTATTATGAAGGAGGAACTTCAGATGATCAGCTCTGTTGCTAACTTTTGGTTGGTTCTTAATTTGGCTCTATTCAATCACGTTTGCTCAAGAGTCGCCAGGTATCTTTTGACACCGCCACAAGTTTCAGAACCGAATACTGATCAATGACTCGATACACCAGTTCGTAAGTTCAAAAGCAATGCTCATTTATTTACACACAGTCAAATCTACTCCTGCATAAACTCTGGAAACTGAACTACCACTATTACTAAGGCCTATATTTAGTTTCGGCGCCCACTCAGTCAGAGGAACAATGGCCGTTGCTCGGTTCTGAGGCTGCTGGCTTGAGCTGTTTACAGGGTAGTGACTAGGAGCGTCTATCTCGTAGCGTGCGTTAACTTGGAACTTACTTGGTCTGATGCAGCTGCTAGGCAGGTCACTCTCTTCGCTGAGAGCCAAAGGAGAAAGATTCTCCCTTGGGTGATACCTCTTATACTGCAAAGGGCTTCGCGCACTTTTGGGCGGGCCTTGAACTTGGCCTCAACTAATTGGGTCTTTCCCAATCATCGGTATCGATCTTCCTCCAACAGAGGGGAGGTTCCCTGATCACTGGGCGTGTCCTGGTGACTGTCAGTCTGCTTTGTCTTAGCTTCTTCTGGCGCCGGGGAGTCTGTCCTAACATTGTGTATCTAAATGTTTCCCTTTTGTCCCCGGAGATGGCTCATTAGTATGTAGATTGCTTGGTAGTTTCTGTCCTGCCTGAGAGCTAAGGCTCTAATCAACAGACCGAGCTTGCACCTGCTTGTTTCTTAGCATTGTCCAATTTTCCCTGCAGTCTTTGCGGGTGTCCATTTTGTAATCGGGACGTGGCCATCCCGGATGGCTACACTGCCTCCTCGTGATCCTCAACGTGAAGCGTGAGGGATCACATTACCATGGCGTCTTCGTCCTCTGATCCCCGGGGCACCCATGCTTAGGCTTTACACTGTCCTATCCTATACAACACAATTTTACCGAAAGTATTTAAAATACATTCATTATCATAAAATTCTACGGGGCGCTATGACATTAATACATGCATTACAGAAAAATAAAAAAACTGGAACCTCTAACTATTCTCAATAAACTATCCTCATTTAAACAATCCAAAAATACAAACAATCCCAAAATAATCTATACATCTTAAACTGTACAAAATAGCAGCACACAGATTTCTCTGGCCTGGCAGTCAGACAGAGAGGTTTACATCTCTTTATTCCACAGAATACATAAAGAAAAATGGATGCTCTTTAATCCGTCCCAATGGGTTCAGGGGTCTGGTGAAATCCGAAAATGGGGGACCCAAACCTGTCTACCAGGGTGCGAGAGCGATATGCTCTGTTTCGCCATTTCCTGACTCTAAACGTTTGCACGACACTGCAAAGTATCGCCAGCACTAAGAGTGCTTCGACTACATATGGGAGTGAGTACCAGGTGATAAACTCATAACACCAGGTCGGGATATTGCTAGCTATCGCGGGGCTAGTTATCTCGGGGTTCCGTGTATTACAGAGGTGAGAGTCATTTACGGTTTGTGTGGTAGGGGTCAGGGGGGTAGCGTCTGCGCGCAACTGAAGGGATCCCGCTAAGATCCATGTGAAGACGAAGGCTGTCTTCATCTTTGTCTTCCTCTGGGGTTCCTGGGTTTCTGGAGTTCTGTGGACACAAGCATAATTTCTGTTATTATCTTGCTTAAGACCTCGTATGTCTGTCTGTCTGTCCTTTATTGCCAATTTCCCTTAATAATTGGTCACCATCTGCGACTCCCTCATTTTTTTTTTAAACGGAATATTTGGACAAGACATCTAAGAAAAATACTGCCGTTCTGCGAGCCGTCTCGCAGCCTGTGCGATTTACCATCCCAGTGTTTTAGGGTTGCCAAAACAAAACAAAAGAATTTTGAACGTAACGAGCCAAAATGGGGTGTGTATGGGTCGCGGCGGGTAAGAAATGGGTAGAATCCCCGGTTAGGACTGTGATCAATGCCGTATGTGCTCTGCCCGAGCGTAGCTGACCAGAGGGGGGGTCCTCAGGCAGGGCGGGGACCAGTGCCGTTTCTCCACTGCCTGAGCAACTGGCAAGAACGGGTAAGAATGTGGTCATCGTGGGGGGCTGCCTCTCGAATTAGAAGAGCAACTATGAGTCGGGTTCTGTCGACAGACTAGTTCCTCTGAACTATTTTCTGGGACAAACTTATACCTTTAACGAGGTTCTGGTGACAAACTAGTTCCTCTGAACTATTGTCTGGGACAAACTTGTTCCATTAACAGCCGGGGGGCGTTAAAGGAGTGGTTACGTGGGGATGTGAAAAACTTTCCGAGTTTACACACAACACTTAACGATAACACTAACGAACAAACATACAACAAACATGGTGCAGGTTCCATCAGAAGGGACACCGTATCTCTCCATCGGTTCCTTTTTTCTCCATCATCTGGACACCTCACTGCTCGATAGCGAACAGGGTTGCAAAGGGATTGGTTTGGTGGGAGTCAGACTCTAAGTCATCATCTTCTCCCGGCTGCCAAACTCTTGGCTGTAGTAACCATGCTAAAGCTGCTTGGGGCGAATTGGGGTCCATCTCATCATTCCGGACGAGCCTGAACGAATTGTCTCGGTGCCAGAATCGTGTGTCGCGGCTGGAGCTACTGGGTTTTAATCCGTAATCGTCGGGCGGTGGGTCTGGCTCAGGGGCTTTGATATAAGTGATTTCAAATGGGTCGGTAGAATCATGCTCGGATTCGCTGGGAGTGGGGCCTGGTGCAGGGGTATAGTATCGTGGTGTGCTGTGGCTGTCGTCATTGCTGTCGCTATCACTGTCGCTGTCTCTGCTGGTTGGGGGAAGGGAGAGGCGGAGTCGTGCCTCTGGGGGTTCAGTTGAAGTCGTGTCTGAGGACGGGCAGGACTGGCTGGGGGAGGGTAGGAATGCGTCATATGTGGGTGGCGTGTGCTCGTCTGCTGCTTCGAGCAGGATGTGGTTATTCTGTGAGCCGTAAGCCTTGAGCTGGTTTATATGAAACCACGCAGACTTACCATTGGGATAGGTTATTTTGTATACTGAGGGGCTGACTTTGTCCGAAATGGAGTATGGTCCAGAAAATTTTGGGGAGAGGAATGAACTGGGGTTGTAAAGGGAAAGCATAACTTGTTGCCCGACTGTAAACTCAGTGGCGTGTACTGTTTTGCCGAAACAGGCCTTGCTCTGTTTCTTCCTGGTTCCAAGTCTCACTGCTGCTGCGAGTTGGGCTGCCTTTATGTTCTGTATCAGTTGTTTAACCGCATTTTCATGCGTGAGGGCTGTAACTGCGGGACTGGCCAAATCCAGTCCTAATAAATACTCAGTGCCTTTCATGGGTCGTCCAGTCATGAGGGTGTGGGGGGTGTATCCTGTGGACGTGGATACCGTGTTTCTTATAAACATTAAGCAAATGGGAGAACTGAATCCCAGGTGCTGTTATTCTGCTGCACCATTTTCCTGACGATGGATTTTAATGTCCTGTTCATCCTCTCGACGATACCACTTGACCGGGGTGGTATGCAATGTGAAACTTTTGTCGAATGCCAAAAATCGTAAGGATGTTTTTCATTCCACGTCCTGTGAAATGGGAGCCTTGATCGGGCTCTATACTGCGTGGGAGGCCCCATCTTGTAAAGATGTGGTGTGTTAATATTTTAGCCGTTGTCTTGGCCGTATTAGTTTGTGATGGAAATGCTTCCACCCATTTTGTGACGGTGTCGATGATCACCGACACATACTTGTAACCATTTCTGCACGGGGGTAGGGGTCCTGTATAATCTATCTGGAGATTTGTCCAGGGTCCATTAATGGGGAGGGTATGACTAAGTTGAGCCTTTTTCGCATATCTGTCCGGATTGTTCTGGGCACAGATTAAACAATTCTCCACGTAGTGTGTGACATCGATTTTTAAATCAGGCCACCAGCAAAGTGGTCTGAGGTGGGCTAGGGTGGGTTCAATTCCTTGGTGTCCATGATTGTCATGGAACTGACAAATGATCTGGTTCCTGTCCTGGCTGGGAACTATATAAATGCCATCCTTTAAAATCACACCGTCATGTGTGGTGATTGCGTTTCTAAACTTGTCGTACGGGGCTGGGAAGGTTCCCTTTAAAACTTCCCTGAGTTTCTCGTCCTCTTTCTGGGTCTTCGCTAGATCCTGAATGTTGGTCTGTGAGACCTGAACTGCGTGTACTGGGGTGCTCTCGGGGGGGGGGGGGTTCCAGAAATAACCATGCCTGGAGCCTGCCTTCAATAGGGCGCCTGCTTTAACGTTACCGGGGCGGGGCGGGGGGGGGGGGGCGGGTAGAACGGTGATGACTGTGAACCTTAATTAAACCATATTTCCTATCCTTCACTGTCTCTAAGATATGGCGGAGTAATAGGGCTGAGGGTAGGGGTTTACCGTCCGCGGAAACAAATACTCTTATTTCCCAGAGTGGTAGGAACGATGTCAAACTATTACAGACAGATGTCTGCTGGGGTCGGGAACGAGTCTGGGTGCCAGCTCCACATATATCTTATCATGGATTACATTAACAGTGCAGAAGTAGGCCATTCGGTCCATCGAGTCTGCACCGGCTCTTGGAAAGAGCACCCGACCCAAGGTCAACACCTCCACCCTATCCCCAGAACCCAGTAACCCCACCCAACACTAAGGGGAATTTTGGACACTAAGGGCAATTTATCCTGGCCAATCCACCTAACCTGCACATCTTTGGACTGTGGGAGGAAACCGGAGCACCCGGAGGAAACCCACGCACACACGGGGAGGACGTGCAGACTCCGCACAGTGACCCAAGCTGGAATCGAACCTGGGACCCTGGAGCTGTGAAGCAATTGTGCTATCCACAATGCTACCGTGCTGCCCGTGCTATCTTCAGGGATGCGTCCGTGTCTGTGGGCTGGGGTCTCTGGGGTGTACTACCTGTTTGCCTGGGGGGTGTTTTGGGAATAAATGGGCCTGTGCTGTGTTTAGTGGTGATGATCTCACATTCGTGAGGGGTGGCTGAATACTGTAGATTATCGGCAAGGAAGGTGTGGGTTGTGGTTCTCTTTACCGTGATGTCCCGTCCCTGTAAAAGAAGGGTCCAACGGGCTGCGCGGATTTGGCTGACTGTGCCATCTCTAAGTCGGCCGTCTAACAATAGCTGTGTCGGTGTGTGTTCTGTGAGGATGGTGATGGGGTTGAGTCCTGTAATGTAGGCGAAGTATTGCACTGCCCAAAAACCTGCGAGCAGGTGCCTTTCACAGGCAGAACATCCTTGCTCGACAGGATCTAACACGCGTGAGGCGTTATGCCACGGGGCGTAATTGGTCATGGAGTTCCTGGAGTACGGCCGAAAGGGTTCAGTCGGTGCTTGCAACTTCGATAGCGTACGGGGAATGTGGATCTGGGACCTGTAGTGCGGGGGCTGTGCTGAGGGCTCTTTTTAAAGCGTCCACGGCATCTGTATGCTGTGGAAGCCATTCCCAAGGTGCCTGCTTCTTGAGAAGGTCGGATAGGGGCGCTGCTTTAGTGGCAAAACCGTCAATATGGTTTCGGCAGTAGCCAACCAGTCCTAAAAATGACCGGAGGGCGGAAACATTGTGGGGAAAGGGCAATCTGACGATCGAGTCAATTCTCTTGTGCTCGATCGCGCGTTTACCATGAGTGATCACTGTTCCCAAGTAAATCACTTTTTCTTTCAGAATCTGGCCCTTCTTGGGGTTGGCTTTACATCCAATTTCTTTTAGGAGTCCTAGGAGTTCGGCGAGAAGCAAAATGTGCTCTCCCTTTGTGTCTGTCTGTAGTAACAAGTCGTCAACACACTGGACCAGACAATCGGGGCGGGAAAATGTTGCTAATCCATTTGCCAGCTGCCAGTGGAAAATGGAGGGGGAGTTGTGGAAGCCTTGTGGAAGGCACGTCCACGTGTACTGTTGCCCTTGGAATGTAAAGGCGAATTTGTACTGGCACGCTTTAGCCAATGGAACCAAAAGCCGTTACTAATGTCCAAAACCGAAAAAAAATTTGACTGGAGTCCCTGTTTGAGCATGGTCTCGGGACTCGTGGCTACGGTGGGGGCTGCTGCTGGGGTTACTTTGTTCAGTTCCCGGTAATCAATGGTCAGTCACCATGATCCATCCGGTTTCCTGACGGGCCAAATCGGTCCGTTGTTTGTGGAGGCGACTGATCTGAGTACACCTTGATCCAACAAACTCCCTATTACTTTTGAGATTTCTCCCTCTGCTTCCTGGGGAAATCCGTACTGCTTCTGGGGTTTAGGGTCAGGATCTGTAACATTCACAAAGCCAGTCAAACTGCCACAGTCGTGCTTGTGCTGTGCAAATGCTGCTTTGTGTTCCTGCAGGACTGCCCTAACCTGTTTGTCTGCACTAATGGCTCGAGGGTCGAACCAGAAGTCTCCCAATGAGCTAATCCTATTTACGTATTCTCCTACTGTGAGCGTGGTGGGGCTCATAGAACATAGAACAATACAGCGCAGAACAGGCCCTTCGGCCCACGATGTTGCACCGAAACAAAAGCCATCTAACCTACACTATTCCATTATCATCCATATGTTTATCCAATAAACTTTTAAATGCCCTCAATGTTGGCGAGTTCACTACTGTAGCAGGTAGGGCATTCCACGGCCTCACTACTCTTTGCGTAAAGAACCTACCTCTGACCTCTGTCCTATATCTATTACCACTCAATTTAAAGCTATGTCCCCTCGTGCCAGCCATTTCCATCCGCGGGAGAAGGCTCTCACTGTCCACCCTATCCAACCCCTTGATCATTTTGTATGCCTCTCCAACAAAAACAACCTCAAGTCCATCAGCCTTTCCTCATAAGATTTTCCCTCCATACCAGGCAACATCCTGGTAAATCTCCTCTGCACCCGCTCCAAAGCCTCCACGTCCTTCCTATAATGCGGTGACCAGAACTGTACGCAATACTCCAAATGCGGCCGTACCAGAGTTCTGTACAGCTGCAACATGACCTCCTGACTCCGGAACTCAATCCCTCTACCAATAAAGGCCAACACTCCATAGGCCTTCTTCACAACCCTATCAACCTGGGTGGCAACTTTCAGGGATCTATGTACATGGACACCTAGATCCCTCTGCTCATCCACACTTCCAAGAACTTTACCATTGGCCAAATATTCCGCATTCCTGTTATTCCTTCCAAAGTGAATCACCTCACACTTCTCTACATTAAACTCCATTTGCCACCTCTCAGCCCAGCTCTGCAGCTTATCTATATCCCTCTGTAACCTGCTACATCCTTCCACACTATCGACAACACCACCGACTTTAGCATCGTCTGCAAATTTACTCACCCACCCTTCTGCGCCTTCCTCTAGGTCATTGATAAAAATGACAAACAGCAACGGCCCCAGAACAGATCCTTGTGGTACTCCACTTGTAACTGAACTCCATTCTGAACATTTCCCATCAACCACCACCCTCTGTCTTCTTTCAGCTAGCCAATTTCTGATCCACATCTCTAAATCCCCCTCAATCCCCAGCCTCCGTATTTTCTGCAATAGCCTATGCAATAGCTCGTGCTGCCTTTGCCATTTTCCAGGCACACTTGTTCACTGGGTCAAAAGAAAGGTTATGGGTTTCATGAAATCGATCCTAAGGATATGTTCTGCTGTCTGGGGCAGATCAACTAAAACTACGGGGTGCTTGGTTGCGATGTTCCCTATTTGTATCGCTACAGGGGCTGTGATGTGTCCCTGTTGTAAATGGCCTGTAAAGCCGCTGAGTGTGATGGTGTCTGTTGTGGGCCACGTGTCTCGCTGGAGCATCGTGGAGGAATTGAGTGTGGTGCGGGACCCTCCTGTGTCCCAAAGAAATTCTACGGGGTATCCCCGAACTTTGCCTGCTACTACCTGTCTACCGGACTTGTCCCAAAGGGTGTCGCAGACCCAAGTTGGGGAGCTCGAACACCGTCAGTCGGTGCCGTTCATGTCTGCATTCTCTGAACGGGTGCGAACGCTATGGATCGACTTTGCCCTATTCCTGTTTAGGGTGCCTGTCTGTTGGTTTCTCTGCTGCTTCTGGGGCGCGTTGCACTCTCGTGCAAAGTATTCTAGCTGTCCATAATTATAACATTCTTGAGGTTTTGGCTGGGGTGGGCTGTTCCTGCCCTCATTTACCCAGGCGGGGTTCTGGTGCGCTTTAACTGGGTTCATTTCGACCTGATCTTCATCGGGTTTTATAAATGCGGTTTTGCCTTGGAGTGATTGCTCCCAGGCGCGGAACAATCTCTTCAAAACCTATTTTTCATTGTGGGCCTCATCTGAGGGGTCATAATTTGCGGAAGCTTTTCGTCCTGCGTCTGTGGCGTGGGAGACAAGAATTCGGGTCCATTTGGCCATGTTATCTGGGGACAAATGGGCGCGGGCTAACTCGCCAAAAACTGCGGTAAAGTGAATCCACAAACGTCCAGCAAACGCTGTGGGGTGCTCTATCTTATTTTGCCTACACTTATTTCGGCCTTCTACGGGGTCTCCTCTGTTAAAGCCGATCGCATCAAGGATCGCTGTGTGCATTTCTTGGAGTGTGTCTCCTCCTACATTCTGTAGGTCGGGAAGGGCTGCCACGACTGAAGGGCCGAGGCTTAAAACTGTGAGCTTCACTTGCTCCTTTTCGTCCAGGCCGTACATGGTAGCCTGCTGTTTAACTCTAGCGAAAAACTGGTGGGGGTCTGAAGTGGGAAGGAACGGTGTAATTATTTAACACGCGTCCTGTAATTGGGTCACGGTTAACGGGGTTGTGTAAAGGAAACCTGCGTTTCCTTCTCCTGCGGCCCTGCGGTGTGTGGTCACAGGGTTCATGGGGGGTGTTCTGCCTGTTCGGTTGGGGGTTGGGACGCTTTCCTTTTCTGGGGTTTTTCCTGCGTACATGTCCCATGTATGTATCTATGGGCAGTCTTGTTTAATTCCTGCCAGTCGGGGCCGTTTTCTTGATCTAATTGGGGTCCGAATGTGCTCTGAAATCCATTTTGCACGGACAGCAGAGATTGCAATTCTGCAATTTGCTTCTGGCACTTTGCATGGTCTACGGAGCTCTGCCTTTGTTCCGTTGTTACTAGTGGTGTACCGCAAGGATCTGTTTTGGGGCCACTGCTGTTTGTCATTTTTATAAATGACCTGGAGGAGGGCGTAGAAGGATGGGTGAGTAAATTTGCAGATGAGTGGAGTTGTGGACAGTGCGGAAGGATGTTACAAGTTACAGAGGGACATAGATAAGCTGCAGCGCTGGGCTGAGAGGTGGCAAATGGAGTTTAATGCAGAAAAGTGTGAGGTGATTCATTTTGGAAGGAATAACAGGAAGACAGAGTACTGGGCTAATGGTAAGATTCTTGGCAGTGTGGATGAGCAGAGAGATCTCGGTGTCCATGTACATAGATCCCTGAAAGTTGCCACTCAGGTTGAGAGGGTCCCCGAATAGGCGCCGGAATGTGGCGACTAGGGGCTTTTCACAGTAACTTCATTTGAAACCTACTTGTGACATAAGCGATTTTCATTTTCAGAAGGTGTACGGTGTGTTAGCTTTTATTGGTAGAGGGATTGAGTTTCGAAGCCATGAGGTCATGTTGCAGCTGTACAGAACTCTGGTGCGGCTGCATTTGGAGTATTGCATGCAATTCTGGTCACCGCATTATAGGAAGGATGTGGAAGCATTGGAAAGGGCGCAGAGGAGATTTACCAGAATGTTGCTTGGTATGGAGGGAAGATCTTATGAGGAAAGGCTGAGGGACTTGAGGCTGTTTTCGTTGGAGAGAAGAAGGTTAAGAGGTGACTTAATTGAGGCATACAAGATGATCAGGGGGTTGGATAGGGTGGACAGTGAGAGCCTTTTTCCTCAGATGGTGATGACTAGCACGAGGGGACATAGCTTTAAATTGAGGGGAGATAGATATAAGACAGACGTCAGAGGTAGGTTCTTTACTCAGAGAGTAGTAAGGGTGTGGAATGCCCTGCCTGCAACAGTAGTGGACTCGCCAACACTAAGGGCATTCAAATGGTCATTGGATAGACATATGGGCGATAAGGGAATAGTGTAGATGGGCTTTAGAGTGGTTTCACAGGTCAGCGCAACATCGAGGGCCGAAGGGCCTGTACTGCGCTGTAATGTTCTATGTTCTAACACATCCTGAATTGAAGCCGGATATTTCCAGGAAACGCAAGTTAAAAGGACAAGCATGTTGTGGGGGATGAGGTTTATAATTCCTCCAAATTTGCTGCAAAGAATATTGGAACAATTACAGGAAGGACACACAGGTATCGTTCTAGTGAAGGGACCGGCAGGTAGTAATTACCAGATAGAGTAAAAAACTGGACTGTGCCAGTCATGTGCGTGGGTACGGGTAAGGGACGCAGTGCCTTGTCCCCATAGTATCCATGGGAGTGGCCTAAAATGTTGTGGTAACATCTCCTCAGTGACACTGCTGACCGAGACGGGGGCCACAAGTTCATGGTTGTAGTAGACACACAATCCAAGAGGCATGAAGTGGAACAAACCATCAAAAAACCTGAACAAATAGTGAGTGGCAACAGGCTACAGTTTACAGCTCAGGAGTGTGAGGCCTGTTGAAGATGTGGGATATTTAACATATGAAATCAGCACCTCACCACCCATCCACAACACAGTTTGGCTGAAAGGTTTGTTCAATCATTGAAGCACACGCTGAATGCTTCTAAGAACCAATGTACGTCGCTCTTAAACAGTTTCTTGGTGACGTATCGCAATACGACAAATGCTGAGATTCCCAGCATTACTGCTAATGAAGAGGACGCTGAGACTACCCTTGATCCACTCTTACTGCAGGAGGCAGCCGAGATTGTGGAAAGCAATCAGCAGTCAGACATCATGAGAAGATCCTTCGAGAAGACATTTGTTCAAACACGGAGAGCTGTGTTGATGTGCAGCGAGATGTGGGTTCCTGCAAATGTATTATCTCAAACCCGTCTAATCTCTTCCACTGTACAAACGGGAGGTGAGTGAAATGTGGAGGTGACACGTGGATCAGCTGCTATCTACACGTATGGATGTGCCAGTGCCATGTATGACAGAACTACCCCAAATGGAAAGACCCAGCCAGACCATGTGACTGGGATTTCTGGTGAACTGACTGAAGCAGAGATTGTGAAGATTCTCCTTGGTCCTCCCGGGGGAGAATCATCCACTGAGGAACCTCAGAATATCGCTAGAGTCAACAACAATCAAATCCCTGACGTGTGTAGGCAACCAGTGAGGAACAGACGCTCAACAGATAGTCTTTCCTATTGAGTGTATTGTTGCAGTGTAATAAGCGAATGCCTGCCCTTGTATATCTGTTTCGATGACTATGTGAAAATACTGTAGTTATTAATTGTGTTGGTCCTCAGGGATAAAGAAGTAAGGATGTTATATGTGATATTGTTGTGCTGTTGAATGGTCCCTTTAAGAGTTGATCACATGATAGTCCGTGATGTCATTGGCTACTTTGCGGGTTTTCCCTCAGTCGAGACCTTAGTTGCTGCTCAGCATCCATGCTCCTGACCTTCCAATGACCTTACAATGGAGGGAAGGCCATTGGTGTAGCAGCTGAAGGCTGGGAACATGTTCTGAACTCTTGTAGCCGTGTTCTGGTTTGGGGTGATTGGTCTTCAAAGAACAAAGAAAAGTACAGCACAGGAACAGACCCTTCGGCCCTCCAAGCCCGTGCCGACCATGCTGCCCGACTAAACTACAATCTTCTACACTTCCTGGGTCCGTATCCTTCTATTCCCATCCTATTCATGTATTTGTCAAGATGCCCCTTAAATGTCCCTATCGTCCCTGCTTCCACCACCTCCTCCGGTAGCGAGTTCCAGGCACCCACTACCCTCTGTGTAAAAAAACTTGCCTCGTACATCTACTCTAAACCTTGCCCCTCGCACCTTAAACCTATGCCTCCTAGTCATTGACCCCTCTACCCTGGGAAAAAGTCTCTGACTATCCACTCTGTCTATGCCCCTCATAATTTTGTAGACCTCTATCAGGTCGCCCCTCAACCTCCGTCGTTCCAGTGAGAACAAACCGAGTTTATTCAACCGCTCCTCATAGCTAATGCCCTCCATACCAGGCAACATCCTGGTAAATCTCTTCTGCACCCTCTCTAAAGCCTCCACATCCTTCTGGTAGTATGGCGACCAGAATTGAACACTATACTCCAAGTGTGGCCTAACTAAGGTTCTATACAGCTGCAACATGACTTGCCAATTCTTATACTCAATGCCCCGGCCAATGAAGGCAAGCATGCCGTATGCCTTCTTGACTACCTTCTCCACCTGTGTTGCCCCTTTCAGTGACCTGTGGACCTGTACACCTAGATCTCTCTGACTGTCAATACTCTTGAGGATGTCCACCTCAAATTGTCCACCTCAAACTGTGCAAAATCATCGGACAAGCACTTCAGACAATTGTTATTTGTATTTGTAAGTGAAAAAGCAAAGTTATAAAACTGTTCCTTGGGATATTTGATTGGTACGTGTTGATGAGCAGCTACAGAATCTTTAATTTCTCCAATCTCAATACAGAGCATTAAATAATTTGTTACATTGAAGGAATTTCTTTGTAAAGCCAGTTACAAATCACTTTGTATGGACCAAAAGAGGGAAAGAGATCGTGAGAGTGAGAAATGGAGAAAGAGGGGCAGACAGAGATAGACAGAATGGGAATAAGAGAAAGACTGAGGGATAGAGAGGGAAAGAGAGATGCAGACGGATAATTAGAGAGAGGGTCAGATGGACAGAGGGAGACGCACAAACCAAAGAGAAATAGGGAGACAGATGGGAGGGTGGAGAGAGAGAGAGAGTCAGAGACAGAGAGGGAGACAGACAGACAGAGCGAGACCTCTTAGCAGCAGGAACCACTGACAGAAAATGATGGAATGGTCCAGTGCATTCAGGTTCTGTCCACTGAGGCCCTGTTGGAATCCTCTCGGTAACACTGCCTGCAGTATTTCAGGACGAGCTTGCTCAAAGTCCTTCAGGGGAAGTTGACGAGGCGATCTCAGCCCAGGATTAGTTTTCAGATATTGTCTCTGTGTTGGCTCCTACTCATGTCCCCTCTGGAATGTCGATTCTAATTGGACATATTCCCGGAGATCTCCTGACGTGCCACCCTGCCTCGCCTCCACATGGTCATATTCCCGGAGATCTCCTGACGTGCCACCCTGCCTCGCCTCCACAGGGTCACTCAGGATGTCCATTTTCACCTTGTCCCAAAGACCAATCATTTCGCCCTTTGTCCATATTTCAATGTTCTGGGAAGATCAATCTTCAATTTCCCAGAGTTTCTGTGACAATCCTGCTCCAGGATCCCCTCCCCATTCCCAAGGGCCACTCAGTAGCAAAATGGAATTTCAGCTCCACCCAACCTCAACGTGGCAGCAATGGAGACATCAACTCCGAATGACCAGAGGAGAAATCCCAGCTCGAAGTCAGCGATGAGCCTGACTGTGTGGGGACCAGGTAAATCCCAGAGATTGCCACCCGGGCGGGAGGGTGGGGGGGGGGGTGGCGATAGGACAGAGTGGGGAGGAAAGCAGAGACGGTGAGGAGAGGTGGAAGAATGAAGGTAGAGAGGATGAAGAACAAGGATGGGGCGGGGGACAGGTAGGGGAATCATCCTGCTCATCTGATCCACGCACAGGCCTCACGGTGAGTGACACCCGACTTGATGCTGTAACGTTTCTTAACGATCATGTTGATGTAACCCTTCATTATCTTGGTGATTTCACCCACCTGAAATCAACAGAAACACAGTGAGACAGAACAAAACATCAGAAAATCTCAGAGAGAGAGAAACGACAGCAGTAACAATAATAATCTTTATTGTCACAAGTAGGCTCACATTAACACTGCAATGAAGTTACTGTGAAAAGCCCCTAGTCGCCACATTCCGGCGCCTGTTTGGGTACACCGAGGGAGAATTCAGAATGTCCAATTCCCCTAACCTGCACATCTTTGGACTGTGGGAGGAAACCGGAGCACCCGGAGGAAACCCACGCACACACGGGGAGGATGTGCAGACTCCGCACAGACAGTGACCCAAGCCGGAATCGAACCCGGGACCCTGGCGCTGTGAAGCAATTGTGCTATCCACAATGCTACCGTGTTGATATATCGCAGTGAGAGAGAGAAACAACAGCAAATCTCAGAGAGAGAGAGTGAAGAATTTTCTCATCTCAGTCCGAACTCACTGACATTTTCTTCACAGAATCACAGAATGTTATAGTGCAGAAGAGGCCATTCGGCCCATCCAGTCTGCACCGACACATTAAAGACACCTGACCTGCCCACCTAATCCCATTGGCCGGCACTTGGCCCAAAGCCTCGAATGTTGTGACGGCCAAGTGCGCATCTGGGTACTTTTTAAAGGATGTGAGGCAACCCCCCTCCCCCCCCAGACCCGCCTCTCCCCCCCTCCCCCCCCCCCCAGACCCGCCTCTCCCCCCTCCCAGACAGAGCGTTCCAGACCCGCTCCCCCCATCCCAGACAGAGCTTTCCAGACCCGCCTCCCCTCTCCCCCCCTCCCAGACAGAGCATTCCAGACCAGCCTCTCCCCCCCCCCCCCTCCCAGGCAGAGTGTTCCAGACCCGCCTCTCCCCCCCTCCCAGGCAGCGCGTTCCAGACCCGCCTCTCCCCCCCCCCCTCCCAGGCAGAGCGTTCCAGACCCGCCTCTCCCCCCCTCCCAGGCAGAGTGTTCCAGACCCGCCTCTTCCCCCCCCCCTCCCAGGCAGCGTGTTCCAGACCCTCTTCCCCCCTCCCAGGCAGAGCGTTCCAGACCCACCCCTCCCCCTCCCTCCCAGGCAGCGTGTTCCAGACCCACCTCTCCCCCTCCCAGACAGAGCGTTCCAGACCCGCCTCTCCCCCCCTCCCAGGCAGCACGTTCCAGACCCACCTCTCCCCCCACCCAGACAGCGCGTTCCAGACCCGCCTCTCCCCCCCCCCCCCAGACAGAGCGTTCCAGACCCGCCTCTCCCCCCCCTCCCAGACAGCGTGTCCCAGACCCGCCTCTCCCCCCCCCCTCCCAGACAGCGTGTTCCAGACCCTCTTTCCCCCCCCCCCCCCCAGGCAGAGCGTTCCAGACCCGCCTCTCCCCCCCCCTCCCAGACAGCGCGTTCCAGACCCGCCTCTCCCCCCCTCCCAGACAGCGTGTTCCAGACCCTCTTTCCCCCCCCCCCAGGCAGAGCGTTCCAGACCCGCCTCCCCCCCCCTCCCAGGCAGCGCGTTTCAGACCCGCCTCTCCCCCCCCCTCCCAGGCAGCACGTCCCAGACCCGCCTCTTCCCCCCCCCTCCCAGGCAGTGCGTTCCAGACCCGCCTCTCCCCCCCCCTCCCAGACAGCGTGTTCCAGACCCGCCTCTCCCCCCCCCTCCCAGACAGCACGTTCCAGACCCTCTTCCCCCCCCTCCCAGACAGCGCGTTCCAGACCCGCCTCCCCCCCCTCCCAGACAGAGCATTCCAGACCCGCCTCTCCCCCCCCCCCCAGGCAGCACGTTCCAGACCCTCTCCCCCCCCTCCCAGACAGCGCGTTCCAGACCCGCCTCCCCCCCCCCTCCCAGACAGAGCATTCCAGACCCGCCTCTCTCCCCCCCCCCCCCTCCCAGACAGCGCGTTCCAGGCCCACCTCTCCCCCCTCCCAGACAGAGTGTTCCAGACCCGCCTCTCCCCCCCCTCCCAGGCAGCGTGTTCCAGGCCCACCTCTCCCCCCCCTCCCAGGCAGCACGTCCCAGACCCGCCTCTCTTCCCCCCCCACCCCCCTCCCAGGCAGAGCATTCCAGACCCGCCTCTCCCCTCTCCCAGGCAGCGCGTTCCAGACCCGCCCCTCCCCCCTCCCCAGGCAGCACATCCCAGACCCGCCTCTCCCCCCCCCTCCCAGACAGAGCGTTCCAGACCCCCACCACCCTCTGGGTAAAAAGGGTTTTCCTCAAATCCCCCAAAACCTCCCACTCCTCACCTTGAACGTGTGTCCCCCTCGTAACTGACCCTTCAACTCAGGGGAACAGCTGCTCCCTATCCACCCTGTCCGTGCCCCTCAGAATCTTGTCCACCTCGATCAGGTCGCCCCTCAGTCTTCTCTGCTCCAGAGAAAACAACCCCAGCCCCAACCTCTCTTCATAACTGAAATGTCCCACCCCAGACAACATCCTGGTGAATCTCCTCTGCACCCCCTCCAGTACAATCACATCCTTCCTGTAATGTGGTGACCAGAACTGCTCACAGTGCTCCAGCTGTGGCCTCACCAAAGTTCTCCAACTCCAACAGGACCTCCCTGCTTTTGTAATCTGTGCCTCGATTGATAAAGGCGAGTGTCCCCTATGCCTTTTCCACCCCCCTATTAACCGGCCCGTCTGCCTTCAGAGGTCTGTGGACAACACACCAAGGTCCCTTTGTTCCCCGGAACTTCCCAGTGTCAGGCCGTTCACTGAATACTTCCTCGTCACATTGCTCCTTCCAAAGTGTATCACCTCACACTTTTCAGGGCTAAATTCCATCCGCCACATTCCTGCCCATTTGACCCTCCCGTCTGTATCTTCCTGTAACCCAAGACACTCAGCCTCACTGTTAACCCCCCTGTCATAATATACACCAGTATATCATGGTGCAGACACACACTGATGGACACACTGTGGGACCAATCAACACACACAACACCGTAGCCAATCACCAGTGAGAGCACACGCACTATAAAGACAGGGGACATCAGAGTTCCCGCTCATTCGAGTAGCAGCTAGCTAGGAGGACAGAGCTCACAGCCTGCAACGCAGACATTCACCATGTGCTGAGTGCATCGACTGGTTAGGACAAGGCAGAGGTCTTTAGTTAAAGCTGGTATCGTATTAACCCCCAGTCTAAGTATGTTTAAATAGTTAATGATTCAATAAAATAGTGTTGCACTATTTCAAGTGTTGGTGACCTGTATGTGATCCAGAGCACCGAACACATCACACCCGGCCAAGCTTTGTGTCATCCACAAACTTACTGCTCCTACCCCCCCCCCCCCCCACACAGAGTCATCTATGTCATTAATATAAATGATGAATAATAGGGGGCCCAGCACGGATCCCTGTGGTACGTCCCTGCTCACTGGCTTCCAGACACTAAAGCAGCCGTCTGTCATCACCCTCTGTCTCCTACAGCTCAGCCAGCTCTGAATCCACCTTCTCATGTTCCCCTGTAACCCAGGTGCATTTACCTTCTTTATAAATCTCCCATGTGGGACCTTGTCAAAGGTTTTGCTGAAATCCATGTAAACTACATCAACTATGGGCAGTCTCGTGGCACAGTGGTTAGCACTGCTGCCTCTCAGTGCCAGGGTCCTGGGTTCGATTCCCGGCTTGGGTCACTGTCTGTGCGGAGTCTGCACGTCCTCCCCGTGTCTGCGTGGGTTTCCTCCGGGTGCTCCGGTTTCCTCCCACAGTCCAAAGATGTGCAGGTTAGGTGGACTGGCCATGATAAATTGCCCTTGGTGTCCAAAAGGTTAGGTGGGGTTACGGGGATCGGGTGGAAGTGTGCGGTTGGGTAGGGTGCTCTTTCCAAGGGCCGGTACAGACTCGAATGGCCTCCTCCTGCGCTGTAAATTCTATGATTCTATGAACTGCACAACCCTCATCTACACACCTGGTCACATGCTCAGAAAATTCAATCAAATTTGTTAGGCCTGACCTCCCTCTGCCAAAGCCATGCTGACTATTCCTGATCAAAGCTTGCTTTGGAGTCTCGGTCGCAAACGAGACTCCAGGATGGTATGTTGCTCCCGGGTGCAAGGGTCAAGGATGTCTCGGAGCGGCTGCAGGACATTCTGGGGGGTGAACAGCACATAGGCACCAACGATATAGGTAAAAAACGGGACGAGGTCCTACAAGCTGAATTCAGGGAGTTAGGAATTAAACTAAAAGGTAGGACCTCAAAAGGTAATAATCTTAGGGGGGGTGTTTGCTAGAGCTGTTGGGGAGGGTTTAAACTAATGTGGCAGGGGGATGGGAACCGATGCAGGAAGTTGGAAGGTAGTAAAACAGGGACAGAAATAAAAGGCAGTAAGGGGGAAAGTGTAAGGCAGAGAAGCCACAGTCAAAAATCAAAAAGGGCGACAGTACATCATAATTCTAAAAGGGCATAAAAGTAAAAAAAAACAAGCCTGAAGGCTCTGTGTCTCAATACGAGGAACATTTGTAATAAAGTTGATGAATTAACTGCACTGACGATCATTAAGGGATATGATGTAATTGGCATCACGGAGACCTGGCTCCAGGGTGACCAAGGATGGGAACTCTACATCCAGGGAGATTCAATATTCAAGAAAGGTCGAAGAAAAGGAAGAGGACGATGTGGAATCTGTCTGGGTGAAGCTGAGGAACACCAAAGGGCAAAGAATGTCAGTGGGAGTTGTGTACTGACCACCAAACCGTAACTGTGAGGTTGGGTCTGGCATCAAACAGGAAATTAGAGATGTGTGCAGTAAGGATACAGCAGTTATTATAGTGACTTCAATCTGCATATTGATTGGGATAATCGGGGCAGCACGGTGGCGCAGTGGTTAGCACTGCTGCCTACGGCACTGAGGACCCGGGTTCGATCCCGGCTCTGGGTCACTGTCCGTGTGGAGTTTGCATGTTCTCCCCGTGTCTGCGTGGGTTTCACCCCCACAACCCAAAGATGTGTAGGATAGGTGGATTGGCTAAATTACCCCTTAATTGGAAAAAATAATTGGGTGCTCTAAATTTATAAAAAAAATATTGATTGGTAAATCAAACTGGTAGCAATGCGATTGGAGGAGGATTTCCTGGAATGTATACGGGATGGTTTTCTCAATCAATATGTCGATGAACCAATTGGAGAGCAGGCCACCCTCGACTGGGTATTGTGCAATGAGAGAGGGTTAATTAGCAATGTTGTGGTGCGAGAGGAGGACAAAGGGTTAATACAGAAAGGGAAAATAGAATATCAGAGTAAACTTGCAGAAAACATAAAAACTGACTGCAAAAGCTTCTATAGATATGTGAAGAGAAAAAGACAGGTGAAGACAAATGTAGGACCCTTACAGTTAGAATCAGGTGAATTCATAATGGGCAACAGAGAGACGGCAGACCAACTGAACAAATACTTTGGATCTGTCTTCACTAAGAAAATTCAAAGAACGTTCCGGAAATACTCGGGGTCAGAGGGTCAGGATGAAGGAGGAACTGAAGGAAATCCTTGTTAGTCAGGAAGTTGTATTGGGGAAATTGATGGGATTAAAACCCGATAAGTCCCCAGAGCCGAATGGTCTGCATCCCAGAGTACTTAAGGAAGTGGCTCCAGAGATAGTGGATGCTTTGCAGATCATTTTCCAGCATTCTATAGACTCTGGAAGAGTTCCAGTGGATTGGAGGGTAGCTAATTGTAAAGAACAACAAACAAAGAACAAAGAAATGTACAGCACAGGAACAGGCCCTTCGGCCCTCCAAGCCCGTGCCGACCATGCTGCCCGACTAAACTACAATCTTCTACACTTCCTGGGTCCGTATCCTTCTATTCCCATCCTATTCATGTATTTGTCAAGATGCCCCTTAAATGTCACTATCGTCCCTGCTTCCACCACCTCCTCCGGTCGCGAGTTCCAGGCACCCACTACCCTCTGCGTAAAAAACTTGCCTCGCACATCTACTCTAAACCTTGCCCCTCTCACCTTAAACCTATGCCCCCTAGTAATTGACCCCTCTACCCTGGGGAAAAGCCTCTGACTATCCACTCTGTCTATGCCCCTCATAATTTTGTATACCTCTATCAGGTCTCCCCTCAACCTCCTTTGTTCCAGTGAGGACAAACCGAGTTTATTCAACCGCTCCTCATAGCTTATGCCCTCCATACCAGGCAACATTCTGGTAAATCTCTTCTGCACCCTCTCTAAAGCCTCCGCATCCTTCTGGTAGTGTGGCGACCAGAATTGAACACTATACTCCAAGTGTGGCCTAACTAAGGTTCTATACAGCTGCAACATGACTTGTGGGAAAATATGTCATTTGAACCATGGAAGTCTGGATAAACCTGAGGTTTTAAATGTAAGGGGAAAATCCCACGAAGGGTTAACAGCAAGACAAGAAGGTCGAAATACAAAAAGCCTGTGTCAGCTTAAACACCAGCTTGAGACAACTCCTTTCCAGTTAAAGAAATTATAGTGAATTAAGTTTTTAGTAACATAGATAGTAGTATTTACAAAGGTAATAAAGGTTTAGTTACAAATATAATAAGTTTATACATTATTTTACACTTAATAGTTTACACATTTTTAGAAGTTAAAACCAATTTTAGAAGTTAAAACCTTTTAGCAAATAGTCGAATAAGAAGGGTCAAGATTTATGTCTCAATTAGGTAACAATAAAGTGCATGTGTGAAATACTGACGCCAGTTGAATGCAAAGATTCAGAGGGAACTGCTTCACTGAACACAAGTTATCGTCAAACATTGGGGCTGGGAAGGTAAGGCTAGGGTTTGATGTCAAAACATTTGCTGATGAGGCAGGAACCAACCTGTCATGCAATTTTAGATAGAGAATAGAGATAGAGAATAGAGATGGTTACCCCATCTCTGGATCTGTAAAGATTTAACCACCTGCTAATG
The DNA here is from genome assembly GCF_047496885.1 of Scyliorhinus torazame. Lineage (NCBI taxonomy): Eukaryota > Metazoa > Chordata > Chondrichthyes > Carcharhiniformes > Scyliorhinidae > Scyliorhinus > Scyliorhinus torazame. Next base: position 1,374,060 of record NC_092708.1, on the reverse strand, counting down.
CTCACATTCCAAGCATTGTCTGGCATCTCTGAATTTGTCTATATATATGTTTCTGGAACAGACCTCTTCATTCACCTGAGGAAGGAGCAGTGCTCCGAAAGCTAGTGATTCGAAACAAACCTGTTGGACTTTAACCTGGTGTTGTAAGACTTCGTACTGCAATTTTAGATAGTACAAGGTAATTAGGGTCTGGCAAACTAACAGGTTGTGTCAGACATAATTAGAACTAGATGCACACTTGCCCCTAAAGTCACTTTTCAGCAAAAGTAGGTGCTTCTCAATAATGTCATGTAACCGGCTTGGTTGTTAGAAGGGCAGCATATACCCTGGATCACTAGCAGCCAGAGTGCTCGCATGGGAATGAAAGAACACAAAAACCGAGCAGAACAGCAAATCAACTCGGAGAAAACCAACAGCTCGAGAAGAGAGATTGTCAAGGAAGACCCAGGAGGTCTGATCAAACAGCACAGAGAATCCAGAAGCAAGATCTTTTTTACTTTTGTAAAGACAGTGATGTTATCTTTTTAAAATAAAGTAAAAAATTAACAGTAACCAGAAACAGTGGTGACCACAAAATATCGATAACCTGAAACAGTAGTTATTACAAAGTCTACTTTACTTTCTTAGCAAAGCAGGACCCAGGATCGAAGCTACTAAGTGGTAAGTAGATAGAATCTTCTGTGTAGATATAGGTTATACCGGGGATAACTTGAAACACTAGTTTGACCTGAATGGCACCTACTTAAGTCTGCATGGGGGTCAAGGAGTGAGAATCCTTGTTCACCATTTAGAATATCTTATTGACCCGTTTTGGTGTAGGGGGAATTGTAAGAATAGCGGTGATTTAACTTCATAATGTAACCCCACTTTTTTTAAAAGGGGGGAGAGAAAACGGGGAATTCTAGACTGGTTAGCATGACATTGGTGGTGAGAAAAATGCTGGAGTCAATTATTAAGGATGAAATAACTGAGCATTTGGAAAGTGGGGACAGGATTGGTCCCAGTCAGCATGGATTCACTGAAGGGAAATCATGTTTAACAAATCTTCTGGAATTCTTTGAGGATGTTGTAAGGTTTTCGGGCAATTCGGCCCTTTTGGAGAAACTCAGAGACTGTAAACCTACTTTCCAGCCAAGGGAACAGAACCAGTTTTCCCAGCAGGCTTGGCCCGCTGAGCTGAGTAGGGACATAGAGAGAGAATATTCACAAACACCCCCCCTAGGAGCTACAAGGAAGAAGGAGCCAGACAACAAGATAACATCAAGACACAGACAAAGGGGCACGGGAATACACAGGAGGCTTGCATGCAAGCAGGACAATGGGATGGTCATAGCCCCATGCAAATGTAAATGACCTGGCCTCCACCAGAGCAGAATCCAATTAACACCCCATCAACATAGCGAGGTGAGAATAGCAGCCATCTCCGGAGCAGCTGGAAGACACTGAAATTCTCCACAGAAGAGCCTAACCTCGTTAAACTAGAAATCAGACTGTCTGAGTCCAGCATATTGCGCTGGAAAAGCCCCTAGAAAATCAGCAGGAGCTACCGGCAGAAAAACCAAGTTGGAGGCGGACCTGGGGGAGGTACTCCAATCTTGACAGAAGCTGCCGGCAGAAACTCACTGGGAGGAGGGGGGCGGAGCCAGCGCCAAATTCAAATCGCGCAGGTCTGAAAAAAACCCAAGTTGGAGGCGGACCTGGGGGAGGTACTCCAAGCTTGACAGAAGCTACCGGCAGAAAAACCAAGTTGGAGGCGGACCTGGGGGAGGTACTCCAATCTTGACAGAAGCTGCCGGCAGAAACTCACTGAAAGAAGGGGGCGGAGCCAGCGCCAAATTCAAATCGCGCAGGTCTGCCCAGCTGGAAGAAGCGGACCTGCAAGGAATACCCGGAAACATAAAGCTCTGACCGGCTCAAAGGGGGCGGGACCAGCGGGAACTTTAAAAACCTACCTTTTCAATGCAAAAGGGGCTGGCCGATCACAGAACAAAGCCAGGTATAACTATATAAAAGGGGCTGTGTTTTCGAGCAGGGCTCTGTTCGTTCGTGGCTCGACCTCTGCACCCCTGACTTGACCTCTGCAGCCTGTGACCGTAAGTATCCTGCAGCAGCTTACGAAACTCCCTTGATTTTAATAGTGGTTGAGGCTTTGGGGAAGGGAACTTGTTTTGTGCCTGTGATATTGCTAAAACCTGTGTAAGCATAAGAATTTTCGTTGTGTCCGCTATATTACCTTTGAATAGACATAGTGTATATTAGAGTATAAGATTGTATTGTGTTTCTTCTGTTGATGATTTTGACCTGGGTTTTACAATAAACCTTGATTTGATGACAATTGGAGTCGTTTAAATTCTTCAATCTTTCACCAGCGACCTCTGACCAAGTCATTGTTAAAATACTCCTCACCTTAATTCCGGGTTCAGGAATCGAGGGTCATCTTGAGCGATTCACTCAGGACAGACTGCTGGTTAGGGAATAAACAGCAGTGTCCTATTCTCTCTCTTGGGAAAGCTACTCTAGTGGAGTAGGAACCGGGTGGCTGTTGCACCACCGGCAAGAGAGAGAATCACCTGGGTATTGGTAGGGGTCTGGAGATCTGTGTGATATAAGTCTCAGGCTGTCGGTTAGGAATAAACGGCAGGCTTGAATCAGTGCTCTCTTCAGTGGAAGTGTCCCAGTGCGACATCCCCTGGCCTCTGAAGTTTCAGTGCCAGCTGGAGAGAGACACACACAGATATTCAAACCCCAGATATCGGCCCAGTAGTGGAGTAGCGGAGATGGCACCCTCTACAATGGCGACCGCGGCAGGACCCCGGTGGTTTGGAGTATGTGACTTGGCAGAGGGGGTGAGGGAACGAAGCAAAATGGAGGAGAGAATATCCTCATATTTGTGGCAAAAGGTCAACCTCACCAAACCTTGGGTTTCAGAATTGATCAATGCGGAGCAACCGGTAATGGCAGCGGCTGCATGGACAGAAAGCAAGGCGCACAAAAGGCACTTGGAGAAGGCAGTTTGGCTAGTTTGCCTGTCCGAGCAGGTAGTCAAGACAGAGGATAGGGTCGAAGAGTTAGAGCAGGAGTTGAGAGAAGTGAGGGCCAGCGCAGGGGACAGCGCTAGCGCAGCGGAACGACTGCGGGAAGAATTGGCAGAAATGAAACAGGAAAGCGAGTCTAACCGGTGTGAGAAGGACTATCTCCACTGCCAGATAGTGGAGGGTAAAGAAAAGGAACGGAGGCTCCAGGAACTCTATGCTCGGAGTACAGAGCAGTGTAGGAAGCTGGAGGGGAAGTTCCGGGACATCCAGGCAGCATACCGAGTGGCTCGCGAGGAAGTAGGGGACTGTGCCCATGGGCCGTGCCAGGCACGAATAACGGAGTTGGAGGAGGCCTTGTCCAGGTTCAGGGGACAGATACACCTGGTAGGTCCAGGGGGGTTCCCTAGGGGCAAGGTGCTCCTCGCAGCGGATGATTCCCCAAAGGCCAAGGGGAATAGACCGCCTCCTGAGGCACCGGGATTGTGTCCGGGCCGGCAGGGGGGGATCGGACTGCACGTTCAGGGGCAAGTCCAAGGGGGGTCGGCAGGGTACCCCCAGCTGGCGGCGTGTCCGCCTGGTTTCGTATGTGGGTCCCCATGGGATGGGGACAGACCGCTGCCTGGGATGCCGGTGATGGGGCCGGGTCAGCAGGTAGGGTTTGGACCGCCCGGTCAGGGGCAGGTCCAAGGGGGGTCAGTGGTGTATCCCCAGATAGCGGCGTCTCCTATATGGGTAGTTAGCCCGGGGACAGGGGGGCTACCCAACGAGGCAGGAGAGCTGGACAGTGGGGAGGAGGAGCAGGAACCCCAGGTAGGGCAGATGTGCCCTGTCAGGCAAAGGAGGTATGGTCCCCCGGCGGGGATGGCAAATAGGGGACCGGTTGAGGGCGACATTATCGTTCCTCATGGGGCATCCGCGCTCAGGGGGATGGTGGCCCACGTTCCCAGACTAACTCCAAAGGGGGATCCGTCGCTGCATTTTATGGAGGTGGAACAGGCAGCCAACATCAATGACTGCGACGAAGGGGAGCAAATAAAGATGCTCCTGATAACCCTAGATGCCCAGCTATGCAGGACAGTGACCTCTGGGAATGGGGGAAGACCTGACACCTGGGCGGCAGCACAGACTGCTGTTCTGGAGGCAATGGGCTTGAATCTGGGGAGCCCTTTCATGAGGGTGGGGGAAACCAAGCAGCAACCAGGGGAATCTCCCACTATGTTCGCAGACAGGCTGTGGACTGTCTATGTGGAGGCGTGTGGGGCTCCCGCGGATAGGCAGAATTTAGATGAGAGAACAGCCCACTGGCTGAAGACCCTCGTAGCTAACTGTCTCCCTCACGTTAGGGCAAAGGCCGAACACTGGTTCGACCCGCAGAGTCCGGACCTTAATGAGGCAGAGGTCCTTAGGAAACTCACCCTTGCATATCGTAATGGGGAGAGGGGTGAGGACAAGCCCCTTAAGGGTAGGGTGCATGAAATCGCGCCAGCAGCCCCTAAGAGAGAGTGGAAGCATGAGGAATACTTATGCTACGGGTGTGGGAAGGCCGGGCATTTCAAGAGGGAATGTAAAAACCCTAGCAAGGAGGAGAGGGCTCCCGCAGTAGAGAGTCAGACCCCGGCGGCAGGAGCAGCTGCCCCGGAAACCTTCGAGGTAAAGAAACTTTTAGCCTTTTTGCAGAGCCTAGCAGCTGGGTCGGGACAGGTGGCAATGGCAACGGGCCAGGGCCTGCCCGCACCCACACCACAAGAACCCGTATGACTACCCAGGGAGCAGCCTCAGGAAAAAGGGAGCGCAGGGGTAGTTCTAGCCCCAGACCCTGGTCCGGTCCAGGTGCAGGGTCCCATTCTGGAGGCTGCCTCAGGGGCTATTTGCAGTTTAAATCCCTTAAGGTGGGACCCATGCGAACGCCACATCAGTCAATTTAAATTGTTCCACCCCATAAGGACAAAAAAGAGCAAGGTGGGGGGAAGACGGGGGGTGGTAGTGGAGAAACCCCCCGTAGAATTAACGACGGTGGGGGAGGTCCCTGACTCCACGGTCACACAACCGGTGACAAGGTGCTGTCCCGAAGGGGCAGTCCCAAAGAGACCGACAGTGCTGCAAGCACCCAGCCCAGGGACAGGAACGATTCCCAAGCCCTTACCTGTGGGTCAGGTGGCCGGCCTTAGTATAGAGGCTAAGGAGGCGGAGGAAGTGGAGGTATCACCTTGGGTTTGGGAACCAGTCAGGGGACGAAGGAGCAATCGGGTCTCCAAGCCCCCGGTAAGATGGTCCCCATCACACCTCCCTAGAACCCGGTCCCGCAGTAAGGGGGCCCGAGTAGAAGGGAGCGATGAGGGATCACCGAACCCTGTTGGGAAAGGAGAGGCAAGGGGCAGCCCGAACCCCCGGGAGGGGACGGTCTGGCCCGAGCCGTTGGACCAAACAGGTGGACTGCCCCAGTTTAGCGGGGCACAGTTTTAATTTGGCCACCCGGAGACGGGTGGCATTGTATATATCATATTCCTTTTTCTTTCCCCCTGCTAGTTCTAAATTAGTGTGTAGTTGTGTGTGAAGTATTTAGGATCGTGGGGACACAGAAGCGCCTGGTGCAAGGGTAAAATGATGAAGCACCAGGCACTAGGACCCTGGGGAGCCGGGCTGTGGACACAGAACCACAGACAGGCTGCGGCAACTTCAAAGCGGGAGCTGCTGCTGCCACTGGATAGAACCCATGCACTTTAAGGTAGGTAGGGCTGTAGAGGCAAGAATGTGTTTTGTTTTTTACAGATGGGGCACCCGACGATGTGGAGTTTGAGGATCTTGGCGATGGTGGGACCGGGAGAACTCCGCAGAGGCGAGACAGAAGAGTCCTTCGACTGACCGGGTTAGGGTGACTGGGGGCAGGCGGGTGTGTTTAACCTGTGAGGGGGACGTTCCTTTGGGGAGATGGTGGTGGCCCAGGAAGCTGAGGCTGGACATGAGGGATCGGTCCTCGGACTGGGATCACCGTTTGCGGGGATAAGGGGTGGGCTTCTGACCAGGGCATTTATTTGTGTTCATGGGGATCTACCAAGGCGTGCCCACAAGGGGCATTAATCACTTTTGTAAGGTGGTGGCAGAACCCAGGGAACGGGATAAATTGACCACAGTGGGGAGGGATGTGTAACGCCCAGGGAAGGGATGACTGTAGAAGCTACCGAACTGCTGGTTCAGGTAAAGCGACCCCTGCCCACAGCCCAACCGATCGACCCTCACAACTGTCCGATCACCACCAGGGGGGGGGCCTGAGAATGGTTTAGTGTTTGTCCCACAAAGGAAATGTTGTACAGGGGGTACATTGTGCTGTCGCCTCAGTTGGACTAAACCTCTCAGCTGCAGGTATCGACGATGGAGAGTAAATGAAGAGCCCTCATCGGGAAGAAGCGAAGTGCAGCCAAGAAAGGAGGATCCTTGGTGAAATAAACAGATGCAATTGTAAATAGTTGTATGGATTCGCGGGTTACAGGGACCCTTACGTTTGGGGTTCCGGTGAAATGTGTACTTGATTGTGATATATGTACAGGGACCCTTACGTTTGGGGTTCCGGTGAAATGTGTATATGTTACTGTGTGTTTAAATTAGATATGGTCTTGTCTCTCCCTTTCATTGAAACCAGGGGTAGCCTAGACTAAGGGAACTGTCTTGGGAATTGTAATTTCGCATGTTGCTGAGGGGGGGACCTACGGTCCACACAAAGGCAAACAATTGCCCTTCACCTGTGTCGATACGGTCCAAGCAGGTAGGGACGTATCGAAGGGGCATCTGTAAGGTTTTCGGGCAATTCGGCCCTTTTGGAGAAACTCAGAGACTGTAAACCTACTTTCCAGCCAAGGGAACAGAACCAGTTTTCCCAGCAGGCTTGGCCCGCTGAGCTGAGTAGGGACATAGAGAGAGAATATTCACAAACACCCCCCCTAGGAGCTACAAGGAAGAAGGAGCCAGACAACAAGATAACATCAAGACACAGACAAAGGGGCACGGGAATACACAGGAGGCTTGCATGCAAGCAGGACAATGGGATGGTCATAGCCCCATGCAAATGTAAATGACCTGGCCTCCACCAGAGCAGAATCCAATTAACACCCCATCAACATAGCGAGGTGAGAATAGCAGCCATCTCCGGAGCAGCTGGAAGACACTGAAATTCTCCACAGAAGAGCCTAACCTCGTTAAACTAGAAATCAGACTGTCTGAGTCCAGCATATTGCGCTGGAAAAGCCCCTAGAAAATCAGCAGGAGCTACCGGCAGAAAAACCAAGTTGGAGGCGGACCTGGGGGAGGTACTCCAATCTTGACAGAAGCTGCCGGCAGAAACTCACTGAAAGAAGGGGGCGGAGCCAGCGCCAAATTCAAATCGCGCAGGTCTGCCCAGCTGGAAGAAGCGGACCTGCAAGGAATACCCGGAAACATAAAGCTCTGACCGGCTCAAAGGGGGCGGGACCAGCGGGAACTTTAAAAACCTACCTTTTCAATGCAAAAGGGGCTGGCCGATCACAGAACAAAGCCAGGTATAACTATATAAAAGGGCCTGTGTTTTCGAGCAGGGCTCTGTTCGTTCGTGGCTCGACCTCTGCACCCCTGACTTGACCTCTGCAGCCTGTGACCGTAAGTACTCCGCAGCAGCTTACGAAACTCCCTTGATTTTAATAGTGGTTGAGGCTTTGGGGAAGGGAACTTGTTTTGTGCCTGTGATATTGCTAAAACCTGTGTAAGCATAAGAATTTTCGTTGTGTCCGCTATATTACCTTTGAATAGACATAGTGTATATTAGAGTATAAGATTGTATTGTGTTTCTTCTGTTGATGATTTTGACCTGGGTTTTACAATAAACCTTGATTTGATGACAATTGGAGTCGTTTAAATTCTTCAATCTTTCACCAGCGACCTCTGACCAAGTCATTGTTAAAATACTCCTCACCTTAATTCCGGGTTCAGGAATCGAGGGTCATCTTGAGCGATTCACTCAGGACAGACTGCTGGTTAGGGAATAAACAGCAGTGTCCTATTCTCTCTCTTGGGAAAGCTACTCTAGTGGAGTAGGAACCGGGTGGCTGTTGCACCACCGGCAAGAGAGAGAATCACCTGGGTATTGGTAGGGGTCTGGAGATCTGTGTGATATAAGTCTCAGGCTGTCGGTTAGGAATAAACGGCAGGCTTGAATCAGTGCTCTCTTCAGTGGAAGTGTCCCAGTGCGACATCCCCTGGCCTCTGAAGTTTCAGTGCCAGCTGGAGAGAGACACACACAGATATTCAAACCCCAGATATCGGCCCAGTAGTGGAGTAGCGGAGATGGCACCCTCTACAATGTGACCAGCAGAGTGTACAAGGGTGAACCAGTGGATGTTGTGTATCTGGACATACAATAGACTTTTGACAAGGTCGCACACAAGAGATTAGTGAGCAAAATTAAAGCTCATGGTATTGGGGTAATGTATTGAGGGCGATAGAGAACTGGGTGGCAGACAGGAAGCAGGGAGTGGGAATAAACGTGTCAGTTTCAGAGAGGCAGGCAGTGACCAGTGGAGTACCGCAGGGTTCAGTGCTGGGACCCCAGCTCGTCACAATATACATTAATAATTTGGACGAGGGAATCGCAATATCTCCAAATTTGCAGACGACACTAAGCTGGGTGGCAGTGTGTGCTGTGAGGGGGATGCAGAGAGGCTGCAGGGTGACTTGGACAGGCTGGCTGAGTGGGCAAACACTTGGCAAATGCAATATAATGTGGGTAAATGTGAGGTTACCCACTTTGGTGGCTAAAACAGGAAGGCAGATTCTCTGAATGGGGGCAGTTTAGGAAAAGGGGCAGTGTAACGAGACCTGGGTGTGATGGTGGGACAGTCGCTGAAGGTTGGCGTGCGGGTACAGCAGGCGGCGAGGAAAGCTAATGGCACGCTGGCCTTCACAGCGAGAGGATCGGAGTATCGGGGTAGGGATGTGTTGCTGCAGTTATACAGGGCCTTGGCGAGGCCACACCTTGAGTATTGTGGCAGTCCTGGTCTCCTAGTTTGAGGAAGGACATTCTTGCTGTTGAGGGTGTCCAGCGAAGGTTCACCAGACTAATCCCCGGGATGGCAGGACTGACATATGGGGAAAGACTGGATGGACTGGGCTTGTACTCACTGGAGTTTAGAAGAATGAGAGGAGATCTAGTAGAGACATTGACCGGCTCGATGAGGGAAGAATGTTCCCGATGTTGGGAACGTCCAGAACTAGGGGTCACAGCCGAAGAATAAGGGGTCAGCCAATCAGGACTGAGATGTGGAAGAACTTCTCTCAGAGAGTTGTGAACTTGTGGAATTCTCTCCCACAGAAAGCTGTTGGGGCCGGTTCGCTGGATATATTCAAGAGGGAGCTGGACGTGGCCCTTGTGACTAAAAGGGATCGAGGGGGTATGCAGAGAAAGTGGGAGTGGGATACTGAATTTGCCTTGATCAGCCATGGTCATATTGGATGGTGGAGCAGGCTCGAGGGGCCGAATGGACTCCTCCTGCTCCTAGTTTCTATGTTTCTCCAAGTGGAGGTGGATTCCCACTTTGAAAATCTTCTCCAATAGTTTTCCTGAGGTGAGACTCACTGGTCTGTAGTTCCCTGGCCTGTCTCTGCAACCTTTCTTCAATAATGCAACCACATTCGCTGTTCTCCAGTCCTCTTGCCCCTCCCCATGGCCAGAGAGGAATTAAAAATTTGGGTCAGAGCCCCAGCAATCCTGGGACACAATTCATCTGGACCTGGAGATTTGTCCACTTTTAAGCCTGACAACGCTCCAATATCTTGTCACGCCCTTCGTCAATTTGTCAAGAATCTCACAGTCTCTCTCCCCGAGTTCCATACCGACCTCCTCATTCTCTTGGGTGAAGACAGATGTAAAATATTCATTCAACACCCTACCAATGTCCTCTGGCTCCACCCACAGATTCCCCATTGGTCCCTCATGGGCCCAACTCTGTCCCTGGTTATCCCTCTTCCCAGTGATATACTTGAAAATGAAATGAAATGAAAATCGCTTATTGTCACAAAGAGGCTTCAATGAAGTTACTGTGAAAAGCCCCTAGTCGCCACATTCCGGCGCCTGTTCGGGGAGGCTGGTACGGGAATTGAACCGTGCTGCTGGCCTGCCTTGGTCTGCTTCAAAAGCCAGCGATTTAGCCCTGTGCTAAACAGCCCCTATAGAAGACTTATAGAAGATCTTTGGATGAGCAACATGGCGGCGCAGTGTTTAGCACTGCTGCCTCACGACGCTGAGGACCCGGGTTCGACCCGGCCCGGCCCCAGGTCACGATCAGCCTGGAGATTGCACATTCTCCCCATGTCTGTGTGGGTCTCACCCCCACAACCCAAAGATGTGCAGGGTAGGTGGATTGGCCACACTAAATTGCCCCTTAATTGGGAAAAAAGAATTGGGTCCTCTAAATTTTTTTAAAAATAGAGTATCTTGGAATTTTTCCTACTTTTACCAGCCAGCGCATTCTCATATCCCCTAATTGCTCCCCTGATACTCTGTCCCTGCAGAGTGGCCATGATAACAAAGTACTGTCACTCTGGAAGTCACGGCTGAGCTCAATAATCAGCTCTCTCACCTGTGGAGTTTCAAAGAACATTTCACGTTCGTCCACCGTGATCTTGTAGGTGTTTGGGAGCGGCGCACCAAAGAATACAATGTGCTCATACTGGAAGGTTTCCAATGGCCGGGCATCACCACGTTTGTAGATGGAAATGTTTTCAGCGCTGACTCCCAACCACAGCTCGTTGGGAAATCCACCTTCCTTACACTGGAAACAATCAAAGAGCATTAGCGCCACAGGAACCAATCAAAAGGGGAAGTGGGAATGAAGTAGAGCAGGAAATGGAGGAAGAGGAGAGGTAGACAGGATGGACGAGGAGGTGGGATCTGGGAGGATGGATGATGGGCAGCATGGTAGCATTGTGGATAGCACAATTGCTTCACAGCTCCAGGGTCCCAGGTTTGATTCCGGCTTGGGTCACTGACTGTGCGGAGTCTGCACGTTCTCCCCGTGTGTGCGTGGGTTTCCTCTGGATGCTCCGGTTCCCTCCCACAGTCCAAAGATGTGCAGGTTAGGTGGATTGGCCAGGATAAATTGCCCTTAGTGTCCAAAATTGCCCTTAGTGTTGGATGGGGTTACTGGGTTATGGGGATAGGGGGGCGGTGTTGACCTTGGGTAGGGTGCTCTTTCCAAGAGCCGGTGCAGACTCGATTGGCCGAATGGCCTCCTTCTGCACTGTAAATTCTATGATAATCTATGATTGGGAAGAGGGGACTGAGAGGACGAGATAGACAGGTGTGGGGGGTGGGGGGGAGGGGGGGGGGCGTACAGGGGACACTAGTAACTTTGCCAAATCATCCAAATCCAGTAATATTGGTCACAATGCTTCCAAATTCGCAGAAATGTCACAAGTTGGGCGTTTTTAGTTTTTTTAGGCAGAGAGGAAACGGTTGTGGCTATGTGCAATAAATACTTGTTGAAGGTGGGTTAAATACGCGACTGGAAACTGATACGTTCTGGAGCAAAGGAAAATGCTGAAATTAAGAGCAAACTGGAGTCAGAGTCCAGTGAAAAATCCACTCCAACCTACCTCAACATCGAAGAGAGTTGAACCATATCCAGGCCATTCCATGATAATAGACATGTATCTCAGCATGGATTGCTGCTGCTTTATTCCCCGAAGCCTCTTCCACTTGTCCATGATGCCCGTGCGCGTCGCTGTCAGCTCCTCCTTCAGCCACATCTCCAACATTTGCTCTTCTTCCATTTTCTGTTTCTTCACTGAGCCTGTCCGAAGGCTGAGGCGTAACGTCCCCTCCAAGAAACTAGTCCTCCTCTTCTCCAGGGTCTGGGAGTTGAATTTTGTGGATTGGAAAATCTTGTTCCTCAGTTTAAAAACCGGATAAACTTCCTGGAGATTTAAAGAGCCCTTGTTGTAGTCTCCGTAGATGTATTGCAGTCTTAAAGCTGCTAAAAGCTGCAGGGTATCTTCTGGTGCAGGAAAATGTCCGCTCAGTAAGCATTCATGGGCCTGGAAAGAGAAAGACAAACTCAGATAAATCAGAATAGTTCAAATAGTAACCGACCAGAATCACCACCTTAATAATATCCGTCCAGAATCTCCACCTTAATAATATCCGTCCAGAATCACCACCTTAATAATATCCGTCCAGAATCTCCACCTTAATAATGACCATACAGAATCTGAACCTTAATAATTTATTTATTTTTAAGAACGATTTCTCAAATGTTTATTACAAACAATTAAATGTTAGTTCAAAAATTAAATTTTCAATTTGTGTGTCATCAAGCTTTATCTCCAAGGACAATAAATATTGACAAAATAAATTACATCAAGGTTTATCTTTCAAACTTTATCAACAAAAGGAAATGTACAACAGAACGACCATTTTCTGTTCCTCAGAGAACTCTAAACTCAGTGGATTCTTGCAACGTGCAAGGATATTTCACCAATCATTCATCACTCCCTTTCAATAAGCAAGCAAGTCGTGCTTCCACAGAACATTGGAGGCTTTTTTATTTGACAGGAGGGGACAGAAACCAACATGATGAATTTGCCCTGTTGCGTTATAGCGTTCCTATTTAATCCCAAATTTGGTCCGCAAGTAAATTACCAAAAGAAGTCACTTGGCAATCACTTCGAAAAGAAAACACAGTTAGAAGTTTCCTTTCCCAGAGTATAAATGCAAAACTTAAATGGAAGGAAAACCAGGACAACACGAGATATAACCACGACTGTCACCAATTCCAGGCAGGCTGCTTGTGGTAGAAACCCAAGATTACAGCATTGGCCCAGTTACTATGTACAGAGAGCACAGTGGTGGCAATATGGGCTTCGTGAAAAGCAAAGACTCCTCTCTGTGATTTTCCTGGAATGGATGATTTGTGTCCTGTGAGCATCTCAACCTTAATAATAACCGACAGAATCTCCACCTTAATAATAACCAACAGAATCTCCACCTTAATAATAACCGACCAGAATCTCCACCTTAATAACCAACAGAATCTCCACCTTAATAACCGACAGAATCTCCACCTTAATAATAACCGACCAGAATGTCCACCTTAATAATAACCGACAGAATCTCCACCTTAATAACCGACCAGAATCTCCACCTTAATAACCGACCAGAATCTCCACCTTAATAATAACCGACTAGAATCTCCACCTTAATAACCGACAGAATCTCCACCTTAATAACCGACAGAATCTCCACCTTAATAATAACCGACAGAATCTCCACCTTAATAACCGACAGAATCTCCACCTTAATAACAACCGACAGAATCTCCACCTTAATAATAACCGACTGAACCTCCACCTTAATAACCGACAGAATCAACACCTTAATAACCGACAGAATCTCCACCTTAATAACCGACAGAATCTCCACCTTAATAACCGACAGAATCTCCACCTTAATAATAACCGACAGAATCTCCACCTTAATAACCGACAGAATCTCCACCTTAATAACAACTGACAGAATCTCCACCTTAATAATAACCGACTGAACCTCCACCTTAATAACCGACAGAATCTCCACCTTAATAACCGACAGAATCTCCACCTTAATAACCGACAGAATCTCCACCTTAATAATAACCGACAGAATCTCCACCTTAATAACCGACAGAATCTCCACCTTAATAATAACCGACAGAATCTCCACCTTAATAACCGACAGAATCTCCACTTTAATAACCGACCAGAATTTCCACCTTAATAATAACCGACTAGAATCTCCACCTTAATAACCGACAGAATCTCCACCTTAATAACCGACCAGAATCTCCACCTTAATAATAACCGACCAGAATCTCCACCTTAATAACAACCGACAAAATCTCCACCTTAATAACAACCGACAGAATCTCCACCTTAATAACCGACAGAATCTCCACCTTAATAATAACCGACAGAATCTCCACCTTAATAACCGACAGAATCTCCACCTTAATAACCGACAGAATCTCCACCTTAATAACCGACAGAATCTCCACCTTAATAACCGACAGAATCTCCACCTTAATAACCGACAGAATCTCCACCTTAATAATAACCGACAGAATCTCCACCTTAATAACCGACAGAATCTCCACCTTAATAACAACCGACAGAATCTCCACCTTAATAATAACCGACTGAACCTCCACCTTAATAACCGACAGAATCTCCACCTTAATAACCGACAGAATATCCACCTTAATAACCGACAGAATCTCCACCTTAATAACCGACAGAATCTCCACCTTAATAACCGACAGAATCTCCACCTTAATAACCGACAGAATCTCCACCTTAATAACAACCGACAGAATCTCCACCTTAATAACCGACAGAATCTCCACCTTAATAATAACCGACAGAATCTCCACCTTAATAACCGACAGAATCTCCACCTTAATAACCGACAGAATCTCCACCTTAATAACCGACAGAATCTCCACCTTAATAACCGACAGAATCTCCACCTTAATAATAACCGACAGAATCTCCACCTCAATAACCGACAGAATATCCACCTTAATAACCGACAGAATCTCCACCTTAATAACCGACAGAATCTCCACCTTAATAACCGACAGAATCTCCACCTTAATAATAACCGACAGAATCTCCACCTTAATAACCGACAGAATATCCACCTTAATAACCGACAGAATCTCCACCTTAATAACCGACAGAATCTCCACCTTAATAATCGACAGAATCTCCACCTTAATAACCGACAGAATCTCCACCTTAATAACCGACAGAATCTCCACCTTAATAACCGACAGAATCTCCACCTTAATAACCGACAGAATCTCCACCTTAATAACCGACAGAATCTCCACCTTAATAACCGACAGAATCTCCACCTTAATAACCGACAGAATCTCCACCTTAATAACCGACAGAATCTCCACCTTAATAACCGACAGAATCTCCACCTTAATAACCGACAGAATATCCACCTTAATAACCGACAGAATCTCCACCTTAATAACCGACAGAATCTCCACCTTAATAATCGACAGAATCTCCACCTTAATAACCGACAGAATCTCCACCTTAATAACCGACAGAATCTCCACCTTAATAACCGACAGAATCTCCACCTTAATAACCGACAGAATATCCACCTTAATAACCGACAGAATCTCCACCTTAATAACCGACAGAATCTCCACCTTAATAACCGACAGAATCTCCACCTTAATAATAACCGACAGAATCTCCACCTTAATAACCGACAGAATATCCACCTTAATAACCGACAGAATCTCCACCTTAATAACCGACAGAATCTCCATCTTAATAATAACCGGCAGAATCTCCACCTTAATAACCGACAGAATCTCCACCTTAATAACCGACAGAATCTCCACCTTAATAATAACCGACAGAATCTCCACCTTAATAACCGACAGAATCTCCACCTTAATAATAACCGACAGAATCTCCACCTTAATAACCGACCAGAATCTCCACCTTAATAACCGACCAGAATCTCCACCTTAATAATAACCGACTAGAATCTCCACCTTAATAACCGACAGAATCTCCACCTTAATAACCGACAGAATCTCCACCTTAATAATAACCGACAGAATCTCCACCTTAATAATAACCGACCAGAATCTCCACCTTAATAATAACCGACAGAATCTCCACCTTAATAACCGACAGAATCTCCACCTTAATAACCGACAGAATCTCCACCTTAATAACCGACAGAATCTCCACCTTAATAATAACCGACAGAATCTCCACCTTAATAACCGACAGAATCTCCACCTTAATAACCGACAGAATCTCCACCTTAATAATAACCGACAGAATCTCCACCTTAATAACCGACAGAATCTCCACCTTAATAACCGACAGAATCTCCACCTTAATAACCGACAGAATCTCCACCTTAATAATAACCGACAGAATCTCCACCTTAATAATCGACAGAATCTCCACCTTAATAACCGACAGAATCTCCACCTTAATAACCGACAGAATCTCCACCTTAATAATAACCGACAGAATCTCCACCTTAATAATAACCGACAGAATCTCCACCTTAATAATAACCGACAGAATCTCCACCTTAATAATAACCGACAGAATCTCCACCTTAATAATAACCGACAGAATCTCCACCTTAATAACCAACAGAATCTCCACCTTAATAACCGACAGAATCTCCACCTTAATAACCGACAGAATCTCCACCTTAATAATAACCGACAGAATCTCCACCTTAATAATAACCGACAGAATCTCCACCTTAATAACCGACAGAATCTCCACCTTAATAATAACCGACAGAATCTCCACCTTAATAACCGACAGAATCTCCACCTTAATAATAACCGACAGAATCTCCACCTTAATAACCGACAGAATCTCCACCTTAATAATAACCGACAGAATCTCCACCTTAATAACCGACAGAATCTCCACCTTAATAACCGACAGAATCTCCACCTTAATAATAACCGACAGAATCTCCACCTTAATAACCGACAGAATCTCCACCTTAATAACCGACAGAATCTCCACCTTAATAATAACCGACAGAATCTCCACCTTAATAATAACTGACAGAATCTCCACCTTAATAACCGACAGAATCTCCACCTTAATAACCGACAGAATCTCCACCTTAATAACCGACAGAATCTCCACCTTAATAACAACCGACAGAATCTCCACCTTAATAACCGACAGAATCTCCACCTTAATAACCGACAGAATCTCCACCTTAATAACCGACAGAATCTCCACCTTAATAATAACCGACAGAATCTCCACCTTAATAATAACCGACAGAATCTCCACCTTAATAACCGACAGAATCTCCACCTTAATAATAACCGACAGAATCTCCACCTTAATAATAACCGACAGAATCTCCACCTTAATAACCGACAGAATCTCCACCTTAATAACCGACAGAATCTCCACCTTAATAACCGACAGAATATCCACCTTAATAACCGACAGAATCTCCACCTTAATAACCGACAGAATCTCCACCTTTTTTGTAAAAATATTTTTATTCAATTTTAGCAAATTGTCAACAAACCCCATCCCTCACAGAAAAAAGAAAAGCAGAAAACACAGATCAGCATCGTACACTGATATCGCAAATTCCCCAATTACAACCCCCCCCCAGAAACAATAGTAAACACCTACCCGCCCCCCCCCCCCCCCCCCCCCCCCGCCCCCGGGCTCCTAACGCTCCGCTAGAAAGTCTAGGAACGGTTGCACAGACCCTCTCAAGTCAAAGTTTACCCTCTCCAATTTAATGAACCCTGCCATGTCGCTGATCCAGGCGTCCACGCTCGGGGGCCTCGCATCCTTCCACTGTAGCAGAATCCTCCGCCGGGCTACCATGGACGCAAAGGCCAGAATACCGGCCTCTTTCGCCTCCTGCACTCCCGGCTCGTCCGATACCCCAAATAGTGCTAACCCCCAACTCGGCTTAACCCAGGTGTTCACCACCTTGGACATAGTCCTCGCAATACCCCTCCAGAACCCATCCAGCGCCGGGCACGACCAGAACATATGGACGTGGTTTGCTGGGCTCTCCGAGCACCTCCCACATCTGTCCTCCACCCCAAAGAACCTGCTCAGCCTCGCCCCTGTCATGTGCGCTCTGTGAAGAACCTTAAATTGTATCAGGCTAAGCCTGGCGCAAGAGGAGGAAGAATTAACCCTACCCAGGGCGTCCGCCCACGTACCCTCGTCTATCTCCTCCCCAAGCTCCTCCTCCCATTTACCCGTTAGCTCCTCCACCGAGGTCTCCTCCTGCATCTCCTGGTAGATCGCCGAGACCCTGCCCTCTCCAACCCACACCCCCGAGAGCACCCTATCCTGGATCCTACGTGCTGGAAGCAGCGGGAACTCCCTCACCTGCCGTCTCACGAACACCCTCACCTGCATGTACCTGAAGGCAGTTCCGAGGGGAAGCCCAAATTTTTCCTCCAGCGCCCCAAGGCTCGCAAACGTCCCATCTATAAACAGGTCTCCCATCCTTCTAATTCCTGCCCTGTGCCAGCACAGGAACCCCCCATCCATTCTCCCCGGGACGAACCGATGGTTCTCCCGGATCGGGGACCAAACCGAAGCCTCTACCTTACCCCTGTGGCATCTCCACTGCCCCCAAATTTTCAAAGTCGTCGCCACCACCGGACCCGTGGTGTACCTAGTCGGCGGGAGCGGCAGTGGTGCTGTCACCAGCGCTCTCAGACTCGTGCCCACACAGGACGCCATCTCCAGCCTCTTCCACGCCGCCCCCTCCCCCTCCATTACCCACTTGCGTATCATCACCACATTGGCAGCCCAGTAATACCCACACAGATTAGGCAACGCTAACCCTCCTCTGTCCCTGCTCCGTTCCAGAAACACCCTTCTCATCCTCGGGGTCTTATTCGCCCACACAAATCCCATGATACTCCTGCTGACCCGCTTAAAAAAGGCCTTCGGGATCAGGATGGGAAAGCACTGGAACACAAAGAGGAACCTCGGAAGGACCGTCATTTTCACCGACTGTACCCTACCCGCCAACGACAGTGGCAGCATATCCCACCTTTTAAACTCCTCCTCCATCTGCTCCACCAACCACGTCAAATTGAGCTTGTGTCGGGCCCCCAACTCCTAGCCACTTGGATCCCCAGGTACCGAAAGCTCCTTTCCGCCCTCTTCAGCGGAAGCTCGTCTATCCCCCTTCCCTGGTCCCCTGGGTGCACCACAAAGAGCTCACTCTTCCCTACGTTGAGTTTATGCCCCGAAAAGTCTCCAAACTCCCTTAGGATCCGCATGACCTCCGCCATCCCCTCCACTGCGTCCGCCACATACAATAACAGGTCATCGGCATACAGCGACACCCGGTGTTCCTCTCCACCCGAACCAATCCCCTCCATTTCCTGGACTCCCTCAGTGCCATGGCCAACGGCTCAATTGCCAATGAGAACAAGGGGGATAGGGGACTCCCTGCCTTGTCCCCGGTACAGCCAAAGGTATTCCGACCTCCGCCGGTTCGTAGCCACACTCGCCATCGGGGCTTCATAAAGTAGCCTAACCCAACTGATGAACCCCTCCCCAAACCCAAACCTCCTCAGCACTTCCCAAAGATACTCCCACTCCACCCTATCGAAGGCCTTCTCCGCGTCCATAGCTGCCACCTCCGCTTCCCCCTCCACCGAGGGCATCATAATTACGTTGAGGAGCCTCCGCACATGGGTGTTCAACTGCCTACCCTTCATAAATCCCGTCTGGTCCTCGTGAATCACCCCCGGGACACAGTCCTCAATTCTCGTAGCCAGCACCTTCACCAACAACTTTGCGTCGACATTAAGGAGCGAGATCGGCCTGTACGACCCACACGGTAATGGCTCCTTGTCCCACTTCAGGATCAGCGAGATCAGCGCCTTGGACATTGTCGGGGGCGGGCCCCCCCCCTCCCTCCCTCCCCTCATTGAAAGTCCTCACGTGTAGTGGGCCCAACAGGTTCATGCACATCCGGTAGAATTCCACCGATAACCCATCTGGCCCCGGGGCCTTCCCTGCCTGCATGCTCCCCAACCCCTTAACCAGCTCCTCCAGCCCAATCGGTGCCCCGAGCCCAACCACCTGCTCCTCCTCCACCCTCGGGAACCTCAGACAATCCAAAAATCGGCGCATCACCCCCTCCCCGTCGGGGGCTCAGACCTATACAGCTCCTCATAAAAGTCTCTAAATACCCCATTGATTCCCACTGCACTCCGCACCGTGTTCCCTCCCTTCCGACACCGCCCTTCCCCCCGGCCCCGCCCCCTTCCTTCCCTTGCGCGGGAAAAAGCCCGCGCTTTCCACCAAGTCGGCCCCGCCCTCTCTGGCACAGCTCCCTTTTGCGGCCTTATCTCAGCTCCCCCACCTGGGGCCTCCCCCCCCCCCCCCCCAAGCAGGGCCCCGTCCTTCCAACCACCGACACCCACACTCACACAACCCCCACTTCGAACCATTTACCCAACCCCACCCAGCACCAAAGAAAACAGAACAGAACATCCCCCAATAACCACAATAACCCCCCCCCTCGACACCCCCTCCCAACAAACCCTCAGTCCGTGTCCAACTTTTCGGCCTGGATAAAGGTCCACGCCTCCTCCGGCGTCTCAAAGTAATGAGGTTGGTCCTTAAACGTGACCCACAATCGCGCCGGCTGCAGCATCCCGAATTTCACCCCCTTCCGATGCAGAACTGCCTTAGCCCGGTTGTAACCGGCCCTCTTCTTGGCCACCTCCGCGCTCCAGTCCTGATATATACAGACCTCTGCATTTTCCCACCTGCTGCCGGTCCTTTTTAGCCCATCTCAGGACACTCCCTGTCCACAAAGCAGTGGAACCTCACCATTACCGCCCGCGGCGGCTCGTTGGCCTTGGGCATCCTCGCCAGGACTTGGTGAGCCCCATCCAGCTCCAGGGGCCTCGGGAAAGCTCCCGCGCCCATCAGCGTGTTCAGCATCGTGAACACGTATGCTCCAGCATCCGACCCCTCCACTCCCTCCGGGAGACCCAGAATACGAAGGTTCTTCCTCCTCGACCGATTCTCCATGTCTTCAAACTTTTCTTGCCACGTCTTGTGCAGCACCTCGTGCACCTCCACCGTCACCGCCAGGCCTAAGGTCTCGTCCTCGTTCTCCGAGGCCTTTTGCCGCACCTCCCGAATCGCCGCCCCTTGGGCCTACTGGGTCTCGACCAGCTTGTCGATCGATACCTTCATCGGCTCCAGCAGCTCTGCCTTCAGGTCCGCAAAACAGCGCTTGAGGAACTCCTGCTGCTCTTGCGACCATTGCGCCCACGCTGCCTGGTCTCCACCCGCCGCCATCTTGGTTCTCCTCCCTCGCACTTTTCTCTGCACCAAAATCACTTTTTTCACCGCTCCACTCCTGGTCCAATCCAGACAGTGCCGTGGGAACCGTACTGTCGCCTTCCCACACTGGGAACCAGCGAACAAATTCCGCTGGGGCCCCTAAAAAGAGCCTAAAAGTCAGTTTCTGACGGGAGCTGCCGAACGTGCGACTGAGCTCTGTGGTATTATCAGGTACTGCAGCACCCGAGAGGCCATTGGTTAAACCTAGGAGTTTACCATTGGCTGTTTGGAATGTAGCTCCGCCCTGACAGGCGGGGTATAAGAACCGGTGCCGTCCCAGCAGCCCTCATTCTGTACCGAAGCTGCTGGGGAACATAGATTATCATAGAATTTACAGTGCAGGAGGCCATTCGGCCCATCGAGTCTGTACCGGCTCTTGGAAAGAGCACCCTACCCAAGGTCAACACCTCCACCCTGTCCCCATAACCCAGTAACCCCACCCAACAATAAGGGCAATTTTGGACACTAAGGGCAATTTTGGACACTAAGGGCAATTTATCACGGCCAATCCACCTAACCTGCACATCTTTGGACTGTGGGAGGAAACCGGAGTACCCGGAGGAAACCCACGCACACACGGGGAGGACGTGCAGACTCCCCACAGACAGTGACCCAAGCTGGAATCGAACCTGGGACCCTGGAGCTGTGAAGCAATTGTGCTAACCACTGTGCTACCGTGCTGCCCCACAGTTCTAGTCGATTAAAGCCTTCAGTTATGTTACTACCTCGTCTTTAATAGTAATTCATCGTGCATCAAGCTCAGCATAGCCGCAACCAGTAGCCCAGAATCTCCACCTTAATAATGACCGTCCTGAATATCCACCTTTTAAAAAAATATATATTTATTAAAGTTTTTTGACACAATTTTTCTCCCTTACAAACAATAACCCCCCCCCCCCCCCCCGTAACTAATAAAAAGAGGAATCGCGCAGAGCAAGATATATACATGGCAAAATGATATATTTACACAGCTTTGTACACTGGCCCTCACCCGTACGTGCCAGTTTCCCAAACCCTTCATGTTATCTCTTGCTCATCCACCCTCCCAGGCAGTCCCCCCTTCACCACCCCCTCCTCCCTCTCCCCCCCCCTCCCAGGATGTCCCCTCTTCCCCCCGCCCCCCCCCAAGGTTGCTGCTGCTGCTGACCGACCTTCCTCTAACGCTCCGCGAGATAGTCTAGGAACGGTTGCCACCGCCTGTGGAACCCCTGCGCAGACCCTCTCAAGGCAAACTTAATCCTCTCCAACTTTATGAACCCAGCCATATCGTTTATCCAGGCCTCCAGGCTGGGGGGCATCGCCTCCTTCCACGTTAGCAAGATCCTTCGCCGGGCTACTAGGGACGCAAAGGCCAGAATGCCGGCCTCTTTCGCCTCCTGCACTCCCGGCTCGTCCATAGAACATAGAACATAGAACGATACAGCGCAGAACAGGCCCTTCGGCCCACGATGTTGCACCGAAACAAAAGCCATCTAACCTACACTATGCCATTATCATCCATATGGTTATCCAATAAAGTTTTAAATGCCCTCAATGTTGGCGAGTTCACTACTGTAGCAGGTAGGGCATTCCACGGCCTCACTACTCTTTGCGTAAAGAACCTACCTCTGATCTCTGTCCTATATCTATTACCCCTCAGTTTAAAGTTATGTCCCCTCGTGCCAGCCATTTCCATCCGCGGGAGAAGGCTCTCACTGTCCACCCTATCCAACCCCCTGATCATTTTGTATGCCTCTATGTCATAGGCTAGGTCATAGAAGACAGAGAGTAGCAATGGAAGGATGCTTTTCTAATTGGAGGGCTGTGACCAGTGGTGTTCCGCAGGGATCAGTGCTGGGATCTTTGCTGTTCGTAGTATATATAAATGATTTGGGAAAATGTAACTGATCTGATTAGTAAGTTTGTGGACGACACAAAGGTTGGTGGAATTGCGGATAGCGATGAGGACTGTCGGAGGATACAGCAGGATTTAGATTGTTTGGAGACTTGGGCGGAGAGATGGCAGATGGGGTTTAATCCGGACAAATGTGAGGTAATGCATTTTGGAAGGTCTAATGCAGGTAGGGAATATACAGTGAATGGTAGAACCCTCAAGAGTATTGAAAGTCAGAGAGATCTAGGAGTACAGGTCCACAGGTCACTGAAAGGGGCAACACAGGTGGAGAAGGTCGTCAAGAAGGCATACGGCATGCTTGCCTTCATTGGCCGGGGCATTGAGTATAAGAATTGGCAAGTCATGTTGCAGCTGTATAGAACCTTAGTTAGGCCACACTTGGAGTATAGTGTTCAATTCTGGTCGCCACACTACCAGAAGGATGTGGAGGCTTTAGAGAGGGTGCAGAAGAGATTTACCAGAATGTTGCCTGGTATGGAGGCGTATGAAAAATATTACGGTGGACAAGTCCCCAGGGCTTGATGGGATCTACCCCAGAATACTGAGATAGTCGAGGAGGGAAATTGCTGCGGCCTTGAGAGAAATATTTGGATCCTCACTGGCTACAGTGGTAGGGAATTACTGGAGAGAATTCTTCGAGACAGGATTTACTCCTATTTGGAAACAAGAGGACGTATTAGCGCGAGGCAGCATGGTTTTGTGAAGGGGAGCTCGTGTCTCAGCTTTGACAAATCACCGGAACCGGTCCACAGCAGACGCTATCTCCCTGACTCTGCAATTAACACTCGAACACCTCGACAACAAGGACACCTCTATAAGACTGCTGTTCATAGGCTACAGCTCCGCCTTCTACACCATTATCCCAACAAGACCAATAACCAAACTCCGCAATCTTGGACTTGACCCCTCCCCGTGCAGCTGGATCCTCGACTTCCTCACCAACAGACCGCAATCTGTCAGGATCGGCAACAGCACCTCCTCCACAATTGTCCTCAACACCCCGCAAGGATGTGTGCTCAGTCCTCTACTGTACTCCCTGTACACACACGGCTGTGCGGCAAGATTTAACTCCAGCTCAATCTATGAGTTTGCGGATGATTCGACTATGTTGGGCCGTATTTCAAACAACGACGAATCAGACTACAGGAGGGAGATAAATCACTTGGTTGCATGATGGACCGAAAATAACCTCTCTCTAAATGCTGGAAAGACCAAGGAACTGATCATCGACTTCAGGAAGCGCAGCACGACACACACTCCCATCTACATTAATAGCTCCGAAGTGGAGATGGTCGATAGCTTTACGTTCCTGGGGGTCACCATCACCAACAGTCTGTCCTGGTCCACTCACGTTGATGTGTCATGTGAGAGTACCTTTGAGAAATGGGTGTTTATTACTGCAGTGATGTCAGAGAGTGGGTGGAGCTGGGCTGTCTGTCAGCTTTTTACTTTCGCTTTAGGCTGTTTGCTGCAGGGTGTTTTATAGTTTTGTTTTCAGAGCTGGATAGCTGCAGTCACAGCCAGAAGGTGTATTAGTCTCTCTCTGTGATCTAAATAATGTAAATCGATCCTTTGGCGATTTAAAACTAATAACTGCTCTCAGTAGTGACTTTAACCTGATGTGCTTCTGTTTAAAGGTTTTTGTTTAAGTCTTATGGATGATAAAAGGACAGCTTAAGGATTACTTAGTGTTGTATTCTTTGGGGGTTGTATTTGAATTGATGGTTGCTAAGATGTTCACTGTATGTTTTAAAAAGGTTAACTTGGGGTTCTCTAACATTGATACAACAGTCAAGAAACCCAACAATGTCTCTACTTCCTACGGAAGCTAAAGAAATTCAGCATAAGACCATACGACATAGGAACAGAATTAGGCCACTCGGCCCATCGAGTCTGCTCCGCCATTCAATCACGGCTGATATTTTTCTCATCCCCATCCTCCTGCCTTCGCCCCATAACCCCTGATCCCCTTATTAATCAAGAATGTCTGCATCGACTCTCACAAACATCTATTGATGTGCCATAGGGGCTGGTTTAGCACAGTGGACTAAACAGCTGGCTTGCAATGCAGAACAAGGCCAGCAGCGCGGGTTCAATTCCCGTACCGGCCTCCCCGAACAGGCGCTGGAACGTGGCGACTAGGGGCGTTTCACAGTAACTTAATTGAAGCCTACTTGTGACATTAAGCGATTATTATATTATTATAGAGAGCATCCTATCCGGCTGCATCACCGCCGGTATGGCAACTGCTCGGTCCAAGATCGCAAGAAATTGGAGACTGTGGTGAACTCAGCCCAACGCATCACACAAGCTCCCCACCCCCACATTGATTCTGTCTACACCTCCCACTGCCTCAGGAAGGCAGACAGCATTATCAGAGACCCCTCCCACCCAGGCATTGCCTTCTTCCAGACCCTTCCATCAGGCAGAAGGTACAGAAGTCTGAAGACCCGCACATCCAGACATAGGAACAACTTCTTCCCCACAGCTACAAGACTCCTCAACGACTCCCCCTCGGACTGATCTGTTCCCTGTAAGAACACTATTCACGAGGCCCGATGCTGCTCTTGCTCATGTATTTGCTTTGTTTGTCCCCTTGTTCCGCACAGTAACCAATCACGTTTGTCGATGTTCTCTGTGGATTATTCCTGCGTTTACTGTGCTCTCCATGGTCAAGGGGCCCATTCTCCCTGTGGTCACAGCTGCCACATTTTGTTGATTTGATGGAGCCAAAAAGTCTGTTCAATTCCACTGGGTAACAAGTTTAACAAACCCACCATTAACTAGCACTAACCCATTAACTACCACAAACCCATTAACTAGCTGATTAATAAACCAGCCTCAGAGCCAGTCAGTCAGTGGGGGCGGCTGGTTTCTATTGGCTGCTGAATGACCATGTTGACCTCTGACCTGTTCGAACATGAAGGCGAATTCCACTCCGCTCTTCACCACCTTCTCCACGTCCAGGAAGCAATACAGTTTGAAGTAAAGTCCGCAGCGTCTGTCCGCACTCTCCTCACTCAGCACCATCCTACAGAGCACAGCACCCATTAAACAGTGAACCCCCATCCTCACCCACCCCCTCACACCCACCCACACCCACACCCCCACACACCCCCCCTCACCCCCAACCCCTACCCACCCTCACCCCTCACCCCCAACCCCCCCCACACCCCTCACCCATTCCCCCCTCGCCGAGATCATCAGCCCTCATAGAATTTCATAGAAGTTACAGTGCAGCAGGAGGCCATTCGGCCCATCGAGTCTGCACCGGCTCTTGGAAAGAGCACCCGACCCAAGGTCAACACTTCCACCCTATCCCCGTAACCCAATAACCCCTCCTAACCTTTTTGGACACTAAGGGCAATTTTGGACACTAAGGGCAATTTATCGCGGCCAATCCACCTAACCTGCACATCTTTGGACTGTGGGAGGAAACCGGAGCACCCGGAGGAAACCCACGCACACACGGGGAGGATGTGCAGACTCCACACAGACAGTGACCCAGTGGGGAATCGAACCTGGGACCCTGGAGCTGTGAAGCAACTGTGCTAACCACTGTGCTACCATGCTGTTTGCCACCATTCCCTCCCCTTTCCCACCTAATTCAAACGCCACTGGTTGCACAGAAGCCCCAGTCTCTCTCTCTCCCCGTCTCTCTCTCCACCCCTTCTCTCTCTCTCTCTCTCTCTCTCTGTCTCGTCCCTCTCTCTCCCCCGTCACTCTCTCTCCCCCGTCCCCCTCTCTCCTCTGTCTCTCTCCTCTGTCCATCTCTCTGTCTCTCTCTCCGTCTCTCTCTCTCCTCCATCATTCTCTCTCCCCCCATCTCTCTCCCCGTCTCTCTCTCTCCCCCCGTCTCTCTCTCCCCCCATCTCTCTCCTCCATCACTCTCTCTCCCCCCATCTCTCTCCCTGTCTCTCTTTCTCCCCCCATCTCTCTCCCCTGTCTCTATCTCTCCCCCCGTCTCTCCCACGTCACTCTCTCTCTCCCCCATCTCTCCCTCTCTCCCCCGTCTCTCTCTCTCCCCCGTCTCTCTCTCTCTCCCCCCGTCTCTCTCTCTCCCCCCATCTCTCTCCTCCGTCTCTCTCTCCTCCGTCTCTCTCTCCTCCGTCTCTCTCTTCCGTCTCTCTCTCTCTCCCCCGTCACTCTCTCTTCCCCCGTCTCTGTCTCTCTCTCCTCCATCTCTCTCTCCCTCCTCCATCTCTCTCTCTCTCCCCCGTCACTCTCTCTCCCCCCCGTCTCTCTCTCTCCTCGTCTCTCTCTCTCTCCCCCGTCACTCTCTCTTCCCCCGTCTCTGTCTCTCTCTCCTCCATCTCTCTCTCCCTCCTCCATCTCTCTCTCTCTCCCCGTCTCTCTCTCTCCTGCCCCTCTCTCTCCCCCCCCATCTCTCTCTCTCCCCCATCTCTCCCTCTCTCCCCCGTCTCTCTCTCTCCCCCGTCTCTCTCTCTCTCCCCCCGTCTCTCCCCCCGTCTCTCTCTCTCCCCCCGTCTCTCTCCTCCGTCTCTCTCTCCTCCGTCTCTCTCTCCTCCGTCTCTCTCTTCCGTCTCTCTCTCCCCCGTCACTCTCTCTTCCCCCGTCTCTGTCTCTCTCTCCTCCATCTCTCTCTCCCTCCTCCATCTCTCTCTCTCTCCCCCGTCACTCTCTCTTCCCCCGTCTCTGTCTCTCTCTCCTCCATCTCTCTCTCCCTCCTCCATCTCTCTCTCTCTCCCCGTCTTTCTCTCTCCTGCCCCTCTCTCTCCCCCCCGTCTCTCTCTCTCCTCGTCTCTCTCTCTCTCCCCCGTCACTCTCTCTTCCCCCGTCTCTGTCTCTCTCTCCTCCATCTCTCTCTCCCTCCTCCATCTCTCTCTCTCTCCCCGTCTCTCTCTCTCCTGCCCCTCTCTCTCCCCCCCGTCTCTCTCTCTCCTCGTCTCTCTCTCTCTCCTCCGTCTCTCTCTCTCCTCCGTCTCTCCCTCTCTCCCCCTCTCTCTCTTTCTCCCCCGTCTCTCTCTCTCCCGTCTCTCTCTCTCCTCCGTCTCTCTCTCCCTCCTCCGTCTCTCTCTCTCTCTCCCCCTCTCTCTCTCTCCCCCCGTCTCTCTCTCTCCCCGTCTCTCTCTCTCCTCCGTCTCTCTCTCTCCTCCGTCTCTCTCTCCCCGTCACTCTCTCTTCCCCCGTCACTCTCTCTCTCTCTCCCCCGTCACTCTCTCTTCCCCCGTCACTCTCTCTCTCCCCCATCTCTCCCTCTCTCCCCCGTCTCTCTCTCTCCCCCATCTCTCTCTCTCCCCCGTCTCTCTCTCTCTCCTCCGTCTCTCTCTCCCCCCCATCTCTCTCTCTCTCCCCCGTCTCTCTCTCTCCCCCATCTCTCTCCCCCGTCTCTCTCTCTCCCCGTCTCTCTCTCTCTCCGTCTCTCCCCCCGTCACTCTCTCTCTCTCTCTCCCCTGTCTCTCTCTCTCCCCGTCTCTCTCTCTCTCTCCTCCGTCTCTCTCTCTCCCCCCCGTCACTCTCTCTTCCCCCGTCACTCTCTCTCTCCCCCATCTCTCTCTCCCTCCCCCGTCTCTCTCTCTCCCCGTCTCTCTCTCTCCCCCGTCTCTCTCTCTCCCCGTCTCTCTCTCTCTCCGTCTCTCCCCCCGTCACTCTCTCTCTCTCTCTCTCCCCGTCTCTCTCTCTCCCCCGTCTCTCTCTCTCCCCCGTCTCTCTCTCTCCCCCGTCTCTCTCTCTCCTCCGTCTCTCTCTCCATCCTCCGTCTCTCTCTCTCTCCCCGTCTCTCTCTCCCCCTCTCTCTCTCTCCCCCGTCTCTCTCTCCCGTCTCTCTCTCTCCCTGTCTCTCTCTCTCTCTCCCTCTCTCTCTCCCCTGTCTCTCTCTCTCCCCGTCTCTCTCTCTCTCCGTCTCTCCCCCCGTCTCTCTCTCTCTCTCTCTCCCCCTCTCTCTCTCTCCCCCGTATCTCTCTCTCCTCCGTCTCTCTCTCTCTCTCTCTCCGTCTCTCACCCCCGTCTCTCTCCCCCTCTCTCTCTCCCCTGTCTCTCTCTCTCTCTCTCTCTCCCCCGTCTCTCTCACCGAGCCGGTGTTGGTAGATTTCTCTCCGGTTCCTCACGGTCTCTGTGAAATTTGCTCACCTCTCAAATTTGGCCAGAATATCAGCGACAATGACCCGGCTCTCGATGGCTCTGTCCCCCCAGTCACTGTGCTCGAACAGAGCAAACAGATTCCGACTATCCTCCATCGCCAGGCCCCGGATCAACTTCTCCACAACCTGCTCATCGAGACAAAGAGGCAAAGAAGCAACTCTTAGAAATATCCATCAATCTGCCCCGAGAGGGGGTATCAGAGAGTAACCCTCGCCCGCGAGGGGGTATCAGAGAGTAACTCTCGCCCGGGAGGGTGTATCAGAGAGTAACTCTCGCCCGGGAGGGGGTATCAGAGAGTAACTCTCGACCGGGAGGGGGTATCAGAGAGTAACCCTCACCTGGGAGGGTGTATCAGAGAGTAACCCTCGCCCGGGAGGGTGTATCAGAGAGTAACTCTCGCCCGGGAGGGGGTATCAGAGAGTAACCCTCGCCCGAGAGGGGGTATCAGAGAGTAACTCTCGCCCGGGAGGGTGTATCAGAGAGTAACTCTCGCCCGAGAGGGGGTATCAGAGAGTAACTCTCGCCCGAGAGGGGGTATCAGAGAGTAACCCTCGCCCGGGAGGGGGTATCAGAGAGTAACTCTCGCCCGGGAGGGTGTATCAGAGAGTAACTCTCGCCCGAGAGGGGGTATCAGAGAGTAACTCTCGCCCGAGAGGGGGTATCAGAGAGTAACTCTCGCCCGGGAGGGTGTATCAGAGAGTAACTCTCGCCCGAGAGGGGGTATCAGAGAGTAACTCTCGCCCGAGAGGGGGTATCAGAGAGTAACCCTCGCCCGGGAGGGGGTATCAGAGAGTAACTCTCGCCCGGGAGGGTGTATCAGAGAGTAACTCTCGCCCGAGAGGGGGTATCAGAGAGTAACTCTCGCCCGAGAGGGGGTATCAGAGAGTAACCGTGGTTTCCGAGATTAGACCGAGTGATTGGGATCAGTGTAAAGTGAACGAGCTTCATCGTTATTGAGCAGAATTCTCTGGAGTTGGGTGATGATGATGAACTGACAGACTGAACCGTGACACTGGTCATTGCTTCCTGTTTTTGGGAGTGTGTTGGTGGTTACTCACCTCTCCTGCTGTCGTGTGCGAGTTAATGGTGATTTTACACGATCCTCCCCCATGACAGTACACAGTGGTCACCATCTCCTGTTGGCTGATCAAGGCCTGGATCTCCTCCTGGGACGGCACAAATTCTCTTCCTTTGGTTTTCTTAAGGGATTCCAGAATGAAGTGGGTGTATTTCTCTAACTCTGTTCCAGGAAACTGTTCTTTAATCCTGTGGGAAAACACAGCAGAACCTGATCAGTAATGGGTGCACGAGGAAACGGAACAGTGCCAGAGTGAGACCGAGTGAGCAGAGAATTAGTCACATATGGTACAGTCAGCTCAGTCCTTTTCATGGTTAACTCTCGATTTAGAATTAATATCTGACAGAGTAAGAAGCTAGTTTGTTAAGTGGAGAACTGCCTGAAGTTGCAGTAATCTGTCAATCACATGAAAACAGTTGGTTGAAGAGGTATTAATCAGGAAGGGAATCCACATAGTGACTCATCAGTGGGCCTATAAGAAAGACTGGCTTTTCAAACTGCCATGATCAGCAAGCAGCACGCGAGAGAATGCTTGATGGAGATACTGAGAGTAGCAAATTAGGCTCACGTGGGAATTCAGTGCACAAGGAAAAGAGGTGTGGCATACGTAAGGATCACTCTAAATTAAGTCAGCGAGTAATGAAAAATAGCAATTGCAAGAAGTGACGATTGGGAGTGGTGTGCAGGTCCCTCACAGTAACTGCAATGCAGAGTATACAAGAAGAAATGTTGGATGCTTCTGATGAAGGGACAACAATATTCATCGCCGATTTTAATTTATATATAAACTAGAAAAAGCAGATTGGCAATAATAGCCTTGATAAGGAGTTTATGGAATGTTTTTGAGAGAATATCGGGGTGGTTCCGGAATGCTTCCGAACCAGCCAGAGAGCAGGTTACATTGGACTTGGAGGGCAGCATGGTGGCGCAGTGGTTCGCACTGCTGCCTCACAGCGCTGAGGTCACTGTCCGTGTGGTGTTTGCACATTCTCTCCGTGTCTGCGTGGGTTTCACTGACAAAGATGTGCAGGCGAGGTGGATTGGCCACGCTAAATTGCCCCTTAATTGGAAAAAAAAATAATTGGGTACTCTAAATTTTTTTTTATTTTATAAAACAAAAAGCATATGTTAGACTTGTTATTGTGTAATGTCACAGGATTAATTAATGATCGAATCAGAGAAGAGTGGGTCTAAGACTAGAATTTTAAACTTAAATAAGGGCAACTTTGTGGGTATAAAAGCTCAGCCAACTGGGTACCAGACTGGAGGAGAGAGCAATACAGACATTTAAGGGATACTCAGAATAAATATTTTCTTTCTGTAAAGAAGGACCCAGCATCCACGGTTGACTAAGAACGCCGAGGAAAGCAGCTGCACAAGGTGAATATGAGCAACAACAGAGAATGACTAAAAGGTTAATCAGGAGAAAGAAATTGGAGTATGGGGAAGTTAGCTGGGAATGTAAAAGCAGAGAGCAAGAATTTCTACAGCTAATTAAAAATGAAGAGAGTAATATTTGGTCCACTAGAGTGAGAATGGGGAGTGTCATGTGAGAGTACTTTTAAGACATGGATGTTTAAGCAACGTACCTTTAAGAAAACAGTGATGTCAGAGAGTGGGTGGGGCTGAGGTCAGGTCAGCATTTTGCAGTTTAGTTTTGCAGTTTGAAAAGAGCTTGGCAGTGTCTGTGTTTTGCAGTGAGCTGGATCTCTGCCATGAAAGACTATCTCTGGATCATTTGGGTAATTTAAACTCATAATAGTGAAGCCTTTAACCTGATGTGATTTTGTTTAAAGGTGTTAAGTCTCTTGGAAGTTTGAAGGAACATTTTAAGGAATTATTTACTGTTGCAATATTTTCTGAGTTACCTTTGAAGCAAGGGGTGTTAAAAGATCGAATGTTTATTTAAGATGTTAAGTTGAGTTCATGGAATAAACATTGTTTTGTGTTTAAAAACCCACATGTCCATAATTGTAATCCCACGCCTAGGGAACAAGCCGTGTGCTAGGAAAAGCAACAAATCCATTAAAGGGGGAGGTTGGTTGAACTCCATGATACATTTTGGGGTTGTGAAAATGCTTCCCCCATAACAGGAGTTAATAGAGGACAATAAGGAAATGGCAATGAAATGAACAAAATATTTTGCTTCTGTCTTCACTGTAAAGGAGACAGAAACATTGCAGTAATATCTGTAAACCAAGAGGTGGAAAGGAGAGGGGAACTTGGTGAAATTGCAATCTCTGGGGAAGCGGTCCTGAGCAAATTGATGGAGCTGCGGCCTGACAGGCCCCAGGGTCCTGATGGACTTCATCCCAGAGTCT
Organism: Scyliorhinus torazame; assembly: GCF_047496885.1. Taxonomy (NCBI): domain Eukaryota; kingdom Metazoa; phylum Chordata; class Chondrichthyes; order Carcharhiniformes; family Scyliorhinidae; genus Scyliorhinus; species Scyliorhinus torazame. The sequence goes on along the minus strand of NC_092708.1, from coordinate 1,341,687 downwards.
TCAAAGAGGCGGCCAATCAGCTTGTAGAAGTGTTGGTGTTAATGTTCCAAAATTCACCCCATTCCAAAAACGCTCCATCCGACTGGAAAGTAGCAAATATAACCCCTCTATTCAAGAAGGGAGGGAGGCAGAAAACAGGGAACTCTGTCCCAGGGAGCGAGACACCCGTCATGGGGAAGGTGTTTGAATCGATCATTAAGGAGGTTCATATTCCAGTTAATCCCAGTTATACATGGACTACAGTCATACAGGGCATCGGAATATTGTGTGCAGATTGGGTGATTGATTGAAGTTTATAAGATTCTGGACAATTAAGAGTCAGCAAGATTGTGTGAAAGGGAAGCCATGAATAGGGGCAGCACGGTAGCTCGATGGTTAGCACTGCTGCCCCACGGCCCCAGGTTCAATTCTAGCCTTGGATGACTGTCTGTGTGGTATCTGCACGTTCTCCCCGTGTCTGTGTGGGTTTCCTCCGGGTGCTCCGGTTTCCTCCCACAGTCCAAAGATACATACATAGATACAGAGAAGATAGGAGCCGGAGGAGGCCTTTTGGTCCTTCAAGCCTGCTCCGCCATTCATCACCATCATGGCTGATCATCCAACTCAATAGCCTAATCCTGCTTTCTCCCCATAGCCTTTGATCCCATTCTCCCCAAGTGCGATATCCAGCCGCCTCTTGAATATATTCAGAGTTTTAGCATCAACTACTTCCTGTGGGAATGAATTCCACAGGCTCACCGCTCTTTGTGTGAAGAAATGTCTCCTTATCTCTGTCCGAAATGTTTACCTGAATCCTCAGACTGTGACCCCTGGTTCTGGACACACCCATCATTGGTAACATCTTCCCTGCATCGACCCTGTCCAGTCCTGTCAGAATTTTATAGTCTCTATGAGATCCCCCCTCATTCTTCTGAACTCCAGCGAGAACAATCACAACCTCGTCAATCTCCCCTCATATGACAGTCCCGCCATCCCTGGAATCAGTCTGGTAAACCTTCGCTGCTCTCCCTCGAGAGCAAGAACATCCTTCCTCAGAGAAGGAGACCAAAACTGCCCACAATACTCCAGGTGTGGCCTCACCAAGGCCCTGTATAATTGCAGCAACACATCCCTGCTTCTATACTCGAAACCTCTCGCAATGAAGGCCAACATACCATTAGCCTTCTTTACCGCCTGCTGCACCTGCATGCTTACCTTCAGCGACTGGGGCACAAGGACACCCAGGTCCCGCTTCGGCTATGCGGAGCTAAGTCGCACATTCGGCGGCTCCCGCAAAAACTGACTTTGGGGCTCTTTTCAGGGCCCCCAAGGGCACTTTTTCGACGTTTCCCGGTGTGGGAAGGAGTCTACAACAGCTCCCCGTCAGTATATGGCTTCAACTAGGAGCGGGGCGACAAAAAAGGTGGTGGTGGACCAGAAGAAGGTGCGAGGGAAGAAGAACAAAATGGCGGCGGGCGGGGACCAGGTAGCGTGGATGCAGTGGGCGGAGGAGCAACAGGAGGGTATCCAGCGCTGCCTCAGAGAGATTAAAATGGACCTGCTAGAGCCGATGAAGGCTTCTATTGATAAGCTGCTGGAGACACAGACGGCCAAGAGGTGGTGATCCGAGAGGCTCAACAAAAGATCTCTGACAATGAGAACGAGATCCTAGTCCTGGCGGTAAAGGTGGAGGCGCACGAGGCGCTCCACAAGAAATGGCAGGAGCGGTTCGAGGAGACGGAGAATCGGTCGAGGTGGAAGAATCTGCGGATCCTGGGCCTCCCGGAGGGGCTGGAGGGGCCGGACGTGGGGGCCTATGTGGTCACCATGTTGAACTCACTGATGGGAGCGGGGTCCTTCCAGGGGTCCCTGGAGCTGGAAGGGGCCCGTGGAGTGCTGGCGAGGAGGCCCAAGGCTAACGAGCCTCCGCGGGCGGTGCTGGTGCGGTTTCATCGGTTCGCTGATCGGGAGTGTGTGCTCAGGTGGGCCAAGAAGGAGAGGAGCAGCAGGTGGGAGAACGCGGAGGTTCGGATATATCAGGACTGGAGTGCGGAGGTGGCGAAGAGGAGGGCCGGGTACAATCGAGCTAAGGCGGTGCTGCACAGGAGGGGGGTGAAGTTTGGCATGTTGCAGCCGGCGCGACTGTGGGTCACCTACAAGGACCGGCACCATTATTTTGAGTCTCCGGAGGAGGCGTGGGCCTTTGTTCAGGACGAGAAGTTGGACACAGATTGAGGGTCGGGATGGGCGATTGGGGACAAAAAAACATTTTTTGAGGGAGGGCCTTTGCTTTGCTCCGGGTTTCTTTTTCTCTGTTTTTCTCTCTCGGGTCGGTGAGGGTGGTTGGGGCGGGTTGGGCACTGTTTTGGTTGGGTTGGTCGGGGGGGCCTCTTGGAGGGGGGTAGGTAAATGGAACAGGGGGGTGGACGGCGGGGAGATGGGGCCCCGCGGGGGAGGGGGAGGCCCAAGTCGGGGGTGAGGGGACCGGGCCTGTAAAAGGAGCTGCGTCAGAGGTGGCGGGGCTGGGTAGGTGGAAAGCGCGGGCTTTTTCCCACGCTGAAGACTGGAGGGGGCGGGGCGGGGAAGAGAGGGCTGTTTCCCGCGCTTAGGATGGCAGGTGGAGGGGGTGAGCCTATGGATGGGGACGGGAGAGGAGGGTGTGCCACACAATGGGAGGAGTCGAAGGAGAGGCGGGAGTGGCCGGGGTCAGCAGGACTCAGCTGACTTGCGGAAGTGCAATGGGGGGAGTAAAGCAGCTCGGATGGGTCGGGGGGGGGGGGGGGGGGGGGGGGTGGAATCGAGTTGCTGCTGCTAAGATCAAGGAGGAGCTGGAGCGAGTGGGGGGGGGGGTCGAGACGGGGGTATGCCGCTGTGGGGAACGGGCCGGGTGTGGGGTGCGGGCGCGTGGCTGGCCGAGGAGGGGTCATGGCTAGTCGGCGGGGGAGGGGGGCGGGTAGCCCCCTGATCCGGCTGATAACCTGGGAGTGTAAGGGGACTGAATGGACCGGTTAAGCGGGCCTGCGTGTTCGCGCACCTGAAGGGGCTCAAGGCGGATGTGGCTATGCTTCAGGAGACACACCTGAAGGTGGCAGACCAGGTAACACTGAGGAAAGGGTGGGTAGGTCAGGTGTTTCACTCGGGGCTGGATGCCAAAAATCGAGGGGTGGCGATCTTGGTGGGAAAGAAGGTGTCATTCGAGGCGTCGAGCATTGTGGCAGACAATGGCGGCAGGTACATAATGGTAAGTGGTAAGTTGCAGGGAGAGAGGGTGGTACTGGTCAATGTGTATGCTCCGAACTGGGACGATGTGGGTTTTATGCGGCGTATGTTGGGTCAGATCCCAGACTTGGAAGTGGGGGGGCCTGATAATGGGGGGGAGACTTTAACACGGTGCTGGATCCTGCACTGGATCGCTCCAGGTCTAGGACGGGTAGGAAGCCGGCGGCGACTAGAGTGCTGAGGGGGTTTATGGACCAGATGGGAGGGGTGGACCCTTGGAAATTTGCAAGGCTGGGGGCTAGGGAATTTTCATTCTTCTCACATGTCCATAAGGTTTATTCCCGAATGGACTTTTTCATTTTGAGTAGGGCGCTGATAGCGAGAGTAGAGGATACCGAGTATTCGGCAATAGCCATTTCGGACCACGCCCCGCATTGGGTGGACTTGGAGATGGGGGAGGAGAGGGACCAGCGCCCGCTGTGGCGCTTGGAGGTGTGGCTGTTGGCGGACGAGGAGGTGAGCGAGTGGGTCCGAGGAAGTATAGAGAGGTACCTGGAGACCAACGATTACGGGGAGGTCCGAGTGGGGATGGTATGGGAGGCACTGAAGGTGGTGGTTAGGGGAGAGCTGATCTCCATTAGGGCCCACAAGGAGCGGAGGGAGAGGGGGAGAGGGAGAGGCTGGTGGGGGAGACAGTGAGGGAGACAGTGAGGGTAGACAGGAGGTATGCGGAGGAGCCCGAGGAAGGATTGTTGAGGGAGAGGCGTAGCCTCCAGGCCGAATTCGACCTGGTGACCACCAGGAAGGCGGAGGTGCAGTGGAGGAAGGCCCAGGGGGCGGTCTACGAGTGTGGGGAAAAGGCAAGCCGGACGCTGGCGCATCAGCTTCGGAAGCGGGACGCAGCTAGGGAGATCGGGGGAGTTAAGGACAGGGGAGGGAGCGTGGTGCGGAGTGGGGTTGGCATCAATGGGGTCTTCAGGGACTTTTACGAGGAATTGTACCGATCCGAGCCCCCACGGGAGGAGGGAGGGATGGGCCGCTTCCTGGACCAATTGTGGTTTCCAAAGGTGGAAGAGGGACTGGTGGCGGGACTGGGGGCCCCGATTGGGCTGGAGGAGCTGATCAAAGGGATAGGAAGCATGCAGGCAGGGAAGGCACCGGGGCCGGACGGTTTCCCGGTCGAATTTTATAAAAAATATATGGACCTGTTGGGCCCGTTGCTAGTCAGGACCTTTAATGAGGCAAGGGAGGGGGGGCTTTGCCCCCGACGATGTCCCGGGCACTGATCTCCTTGATCCTGAAGCGGGACAAGGATCCCCTGCAGTGTGGGTCTTACAGGCCGATTCCGTTGCTAAATGTAGATGCCAAGGTGCTGGCGAAGGTCTTAGCCACGAGGATTGAGGATTGTTTGCCGCAGATCATCCACGAAGACCAGACCGGGTTTGTGAAGGGGAGACAGTTGAACGCGAATGTGCGGAGGCTTTTGAACGTTATCATGATGCCGGCGAGGGAGGGGGAGGTGGAGATAGTGGTGGCGATGGACGCTGAGAAAGCCTTCGATAGGGTAGAGTGGGGGGTACCTGTGGAACCCATATGTTCTGGGCATGCCCAGCGCTGGAGGAATTTTGGAAGGGCGTAGCGAGGACGGTGTCGAGGGTGGGAAGATCCAGGGTCAAACCGAGCTGGGGGCTCGTAATATTTGGGGTGGCAGAGGAGCCGGGAGTGCAGGAGGCGAAAGAGGCCGGAATTCTGGCCTTTGCGTCCCTGGTAGCCTGGCGAAGGATTCTCCTTCAGTGGAAAGATACGAGGCCCCCAAGCGTGGAATCCTGGATCAGCGATATGGCGGGGTTCATTAAATTGGAGAGGGTGTAATTCGCCTTGAGAGGGTCGGTACAAGGGTTCTTTAGGCGGGTGGCAACCGTTCTTAGACTTTCTGGCAGAACGGTAGACATTGGTCAATGGCAGCAGGAGCTCGGGGGGGGGGGCTAGGGGGTTTACTTTATTTCTGTTTTTGTTATTTACACTGGAGGGCCCGGGGGGGTGTATATACCTGTTGTGTTAAGTCGGGGTGTTAATGTTAATTTATTATTTATGTACAGTGGGAGGGGGGTATGGAGGGTTGTTTTTCTGGACTGTGTTTTGTACTTAACCCTGTTGGGATCCTTTTTCATTTTGTTATTGATATTTTATGAAAACCTTAATAAAAATTATTTTAAAAAAAGGACACCCAGGTCCCTCTCCCAATTTACAACCCGGGGATATAGATTCATAGAATTTACAGTGCAGAAGGAGGCCATTCGGCCCATCGAGTCTGCACCGGCTCTTGGAAAGAGCACTCTACCCAAGGTCCACACCTCCACCCTATCCCCATAACCCAGCAACCACACCCAACACTATGGGCAAATTTGGACACGAAGGGCAATTTATCATGGCCAATCCACCTAACCTGCACATCTTTGGACTGTGGGAGGAAACCGGAGCACCCGGAGGAAACCCACGCACACACGGGGAGGACGTGCAGACTCCGCACAGACACTGACCCAAGCCGGAATCGAACCTGGGACCCTGGAGCTGTGAAGCAATTGTGCTATCCACAATGCTACCGTGCTGCCCTGGTGGAGGATATGGTGGAGGCGTGGGCTTAAATGGGGTGCTCTTTCCAAGGGCCGGTGCAGACTCGATGGGCCGAATGGCCTCCTTCTGCACTGTAAAGTCTATGATTCCATGTTTAAACAATTTAATGGAGTTGATTTGAAGAAGTAACATGCGCTGTTGATAAAGGGGACCCTGTAGCTGTACTGTATTAATTTCCAGAAGGTATTTGACAAGGTGCCACATAAAAGGTTATTGTGGGAAATCAAAGCTCAGAGTGTAGGAGGAAATATATTGGGCGTCATTCTCCGACCCCCCAGCGGGTCGGAGAATGGCTGTTGGCCGCCGTGAATCCCGTCCCCGCCAGTTGCCGAAGTCTCCGGTACCGGATATTCAGCGGGGGGTGGGAATCGGGCCGCGCCGGTTGGCGGGCCCCCCGCTGGATTCTCCGGCCCGGACGGGCCGAAGTCCCGCCGAGAAATTGCCTGTCCTGCCGGCGTAAATTAGAGTACCTATTTACCGGTGGGACAAGGCGGCGTGGGCGGGCTCCGGGGCCCTGGGAGGGGGGGGGCGCGGGGCGATCTGACCCCGGGGGGCGCCCCCACGGTGGCCTGGCCCGCGATCGGGGCCCACCGATCCGCGGGCGGGCCTGTGCCGTGGCGGCACTCTTTCCCTTCCACCTCCGCAACAGTCTCCACCATGGCGGAGGCGGAAGAGACTCTCCCCATTGCGCATGCGCGGGAAACTGACAGCGGCCGCTGACGCTCCCGCGCATGCGCCGCCCGGAGATGTCATTTCCCGCGCCAGCTGGCGGGGCAACAAAGGCCATTTCCGCCAGCTGGCGGGGCGGAAATCCCTCCGGCGTCGGCCTAGCCCCTCAATGTCGGGGCTCGGCCCCCAAAGATGCGGAGCATTCCGCACCTTTGGGGCGGCGCGATGCCCGTCTGATTGGCGCCGTTTTGGGCGCCAGTCGGCGGACATCGCACCGTTTGGGGAGAATTTCGCCCGTCAACCTGGACAGAAGATTAGCTGACAGAAAACATTCTGCATAAACGGGTATTTGCTGGTTGGCAGAATACGACAAGTGGAGTCCCACAGGGATCTGTGCTGAAGCCTCAACTTTTTAAATTTACATCATTGATTTGGACGAGGGGAGCAAAGGCACAGTAGCTGAATTTGCAAATGACACAAAAATAGGCAGGAAAATGTGTCGTGACGAGGGACATGAGGAGGCTGGAGACAGGTAGAGTGAGAGGGTAGAAGTGTGGAAGATTGAGTGAAATTTGGGGAAATATAAAGTTGTTCACTTTGGCAGGAAGAATAAAAAAGCAGAGTATTATTTAAACCGAGAACGGCTGCAGAATTCGGAGGTGCCGAGGGATCTGAGTGTTCCAGTGCAGGAGTCACAAAACATCGTGCCGCTACTGCGCGATGTTGTCAAAGACGCAGCAACCCACTGCGATCGGGGCCTCAGCATCATACTGGAGTGTCCCGGCTTGGGACCTGTCTGTGCGGATGCTGCACATCATCCCCGTGTCTGCGTGGGTTTCCTCTGGGTGCTCCGGTTTCCTCCCACAGTCCAAAGATACATACACAGAAGATGGGAGCAGGAGGCCTTTTGGCCCTTTGAGGTCAGGTGGATTGGCCATGATAAATTGCCCTGCGTGACCAAAAGGGTTGGGTGGGGTTTCTGGGTTATGGGGATAGGGTGGAGATGTGGGCTTGGGTAGGGTGCTCTTTCCAAGGGCCGGTGCAGACTCGATGGGCCGAATGGCCTCCTTCTGCACTGTAGAACATAGAACATAGAACGATACAGCGCAGTACAGGCCCTTCGGCCCACGATGTTGCACCGAAACAAAAGCCATCTAACCTACACTATGCCATTATCATCCATATGTTTATCCAATAAACCTTTAAATGCCCTCAAGAACATAGAACGATACAGCGCAGTACAGGCCCTTCGGCCCACGATGTTGCACCGAAACAAAAGCCATCTAACCTACACTATGCCATTATCATCCATATGTTTATCCAATAAACCTTTAAATGCCCTCAATGTTGGCGAGTTCACTACTGTAGCAGGTAGGGCATTCCACGGCCTCACTACTCTTTGCGTAAAGAACCTACCTCTGACCTCTGTCCTATATCTATTACCCCTCAGTTTAACGTTATGTCCCCTCGTGCCAGCCATTTCCATCCGCGGGAGAAGGCTCTCACTGTCCACCCTATCCAACCCCCTGATCATTTTGTATGCCTCTATTAAGTCTCCTCTTAACCTTCTTCTCTCCAACGAAAACAACCTCAAGTCCATCAGCCTTTCCTCATAAGATTTTCCCTCCATACCAGGCAACATCCTGGTAAATCTCCTCTGCACCCGCTCCAAAGCCTCCACGTCCTTCCTATAATGCGGTGACCAGAACTGTACGCAATACTCCAAATGCGGCCGTACCAGAGTTCTGTACAGCTGCAACATGACCTCCTGACTCCGGAACTCAATCCCTCTACCAATAAAGGCCAACACTCCATAGGCCTTCTTCACAACCATATCAACCTGGGTGGCAACTTTCAGGGATCTATGTACATGGACACCTAGATCCCTCTGCTCATCCACACTTTCAAGAACTTTACCATTAGCCAAATATTCCGCATTCCTGTTATTCCTTCCAAAGTGAATCACCTCACACTTCTCTACATTAAACTCCATTTGCCACCTCTCAGCCCAGCTCTGCAGCTTATCTATATCCCTCTGTAACCTGCTACATCCTTCCACACTATCGACAACACCACCGACTTTAGTATCGTCTGCAAATTTACTCACCCACCCTTCTGCGCCTTCCTCTAGGTCATTGATAAAAATGACAAACAGCAACGGCCCCAGAACAGATCCTTGTGGTACTCCACTTGTAACTGTACTCCATTCTGAACATTTCCCATCAACCACCACCCTCTGTCTTCTTTCAGCTAGCCAATTTCTGATCCACATCTCTAAATCACCCTCAATCCCCAGCCTCCGTATTTTTTGCAATAGCCTATCGTGGGGAACCTTATCAAACGCTTTGCTGAAATCCATATACACCACATCAACTGCTCTACCCTCGTCTACCTGTTCAGTCACCTTCTCAAAGAACTCAATAAGGTTTGTGAGGCATGACCTACCCTTCACAAAGCCATGCTGACTATCCCTGATCATATTATTCCTATCTAGATGATTATAAATCTTGTCTCTTATAATCCCCTCCAAGACTTTACCCACTACAGACGTGAGGCTCACCGGTCTATAGTTGCCGGGGTTGTCTCTGCTCCCCTTTTTGAACAAAGGGACCACATTTGCTGTCCTCCAGTCCTCTGGCACTATTCCTGTAGCCAATGGTGACATAAAAATCAAAGCCAAAGGTCCAGCAATCTCTTCCCTGGCCTCCCATAGAATCCTAGGATAAATCCCATCAGGTCCCGGGGACTTATCTATTTTCAGCCTGTCCAGAATTGCCAACACCTCTTCCCTACGTACCTCAATGCCATCTATTCTATTAGCCTGGGGCTCAGCATTCTCCTCCACAACATTATCTTTTTCCTGAGTGAATACTGACGAAAAATATTCATTTAGTACCTCGCCTATCTCTTCAGACTCCACACACAATTTCCCATCCCTGTCCTTGACTGGTCCTACTCTTTCCCTAGTCATTCGCTTATTCCTGACATACCTATAGAAAGCTTTTGGGTTTTCCTTGATCCTTCCTGCCAAATACTTCTCATGTCCCCTCCTTGCTCGTCTTAGCTCTCTCTTTAGATCCTTCCTCGCTACCTTGTAACTATCCATCGCCCCAACCGAAACTTCACACTTCATCTTCACATAGGCCTCCTTCTTCCTCTTAAAAAGAGATTCCACTTCCTTGGTAAACCACGGTTCCCTCGCTCGACGCCTTCCTCCCTGTCTGACCGGTACATACTTATCAAGAACACGCAGTAGCTGATCCTTGAACAAGCCCCACTTATCCAGTGTGCCCAACACTTGCAGCCTACTTCTCCACCTTATCCCCCCCAAGTCACGTCTAATGGCATCATAATTGCCCTTCCCCCAGCTATAACTCTTGCCCTGCGGTGTATACTTATCCCTTTCCATCATTAACGTAAACGTCACCGAATTGTGGTCACTGTCCCCAAAGTGCTCTCCTACCTCCAAATCCAACACCTGGCCTGGTTCATTACCCAAAACCAAATCCAACGTGGCCTCGCCTCTTGTTGGCCTGTCAACATATTGTTTCAGGAAACCCTCCTGCACACACTGTACAAAAAACGACCCATCTATTGTAATCGAACTATATCTTTTCCAGTCAATATTTGGAAAGTTAAAGTCTCCCATAATAACTACCCTGTTACTTTCGCTCATATCCAGAATCATCTTCGCCATCCTTTCCTCTACATCCCTAGAACTATTAGGAGGCCTATAAAAAACTCCCAACAGGGTGACCTATCCTTTCCTGTTTCTAACTTCAGCCCATACTACCTCGGAAGAAGAGTCCCCATCTAGCATCCTCTCCGCCACCGTAATACTGCTCTTGACTAGCAGCGCCACACCTCCCCCTCTTTTGCCTCCTTCTCTGAGCTTACTAAAACACCTAAACCCCGGAACCTGCAACATCCATTCCTGTCCCTGCTCTATCCATGTCTCCGAAATGGCCACAACATCGAAGTCCCAGGTACCAACCCACGCTGCCAGTTCCCCTACCTTGTTTCGTATACTCCTGGCATTGAAGTAGACACACTTCAAACCACCTACCTGAACACTGGCCCCCTCCTGCGACGTCAAATCTGTGCTCCTGACCTCTATACTCTCATTCTCCCGTACCCTAAAACTACAATCCAGGTTCCCATGCCCCTGCTGCATTAGTTTAAACCCCCCCAAAGAGCACTAACAAATCTCCCCCCCCCAGGATATTTGTGCCCCGCAGGTTCAGATGTAGACCATCCTGTCTGTAGAGGTCCCACCTTCCCCAGAAAGAGCCCCAGTTATCCAGAAACCTGAATCCCTCCCGCCTGCACCATCCCTGTAGCCACTGTAGATTCAATGAAAACACTGTCTGCAGGTACAGCAAGTAATTCATAAAGCTAATGGAATGCTAATCTTTGCAAGAGGAGTTGAACATAAAATCAGGATGTTATAGAAACATAGAAAATAGGAACAGGCTGAGGCTATTCAGCCCTTCGAGCCTGCTGCCCCATTCATTCTGACTTTGGCTGATCATCAAGGTCACTAAGCCGATGCCAGTTACACGTGGGCTTCGGTTACACGGGGCATTGGTGAAACACGGCGGGATGTGCAGATTGGGGCTGCTTATTGAAGGATGTAAATATATTGGAGGTGGTTCAGAGGAGGACAGATTGATACCTGACATGAGCGGGTTGTCTCCGGGGAGAGGTGGGGCAGACTGGGCCCGATTCCACTGCAGTTTAGACCAATGAGGGGAGATTGATTGAAGTTTATAAGATTCTGAATGGTCTCCACAAGGTGGACGTGGAAAGGATGTTTCCTCTTGTGGGTGAGCCCAGACCAGGGGGAGCTGTGGGTGAGCCCAGACCAGGGGGAGCTGTGGGTGAGCCCAGACCAGGGGGAACTGTGGGTGAGCCCAGACCAGGGGGAACTGTGGGTGAGCCCAGACCAGGGGGATCTGTGGGTGAGCCCAGACCAGGGGGAGCTGTGGGTGAGCCCAGACCAGGGGGAGCTGTGGGTGAGCCCAGACCAGGGGGAACTGTGGGTGAGCCCAGACCAGGGGGAGCTGTGGGTGAGCCCAGACCAGGGGGAACTGTGGGTGAGCCCAGACCAGGGGGAACTGTAGGTGAGCCCAGACCAGGGGGAGCTGTGGGTGAGCCCAGACCAGGGGGAACTGTGGGTGAGCCCAGACCAGGGGGAACTGTGGGTGAGCCCAGACCAGGGGGAGCTGTGGGTGAGCCCAGACCAGGGGGAGCTGTGGGTGAGCCCAGACCAGGGGGAACTGTGGGTGAGCCCAGACCAGGGGGAACTGTGGGTGAGCCCAGACCAGGGGGAGCTGTGGGTGAGCCCAGACCAGGGGGAACTGTGGGTGAGCCCAGACCAGGGGGAACTGTGGGTGAGCCCAGACCAGGGGGAGCTGTGGGTGAGCCCAGACCAGGGGGAACTGTGGGTGAGCCCAGACCAGGGGGAACTGTGGGTGAGCCCAGACCAGGGGGAACTGTGGGTGAGCCCAGACCAGGGGGAGCTGTGGGTGAGCCCAGACCAGGGGGAACTGTGGGTGAGCCCAGACCAGGGGGAACTGTGGGTGAGCCCAGACCAGGGGGATCTGTGGGTGAGCCCAGACCAGGGGGAGCTGTGGGTGAGCCCAGACCAGGGGGAGCTGTGGGTGAGCCCAGACCAGGGGGAACTGTGGGTGAGCCCAGACCAGGGGGAGCTGTGGGTGAGCCCAGACCAGGGGGAACTGTGGGTGAGCCCAGACCAGGGGGAACTGTAGGTGAGCCCAGACCAGGGGGAGCTGTGGGTGAGCCCAGACCAGGGGGAACTGTGGGTGAGCCCAGACCAGGGGGAACTGTGGGTGAGCCCAGACCAGGGGGAGCTGTGGGTGAGCCCAGACCAGGGGGAGCTGTGGGTGAGCCCAGACCAGGGGGAACTGTGGGTGAGCCCAGACCAGGGGGAACTGTGGGTGAGCCCAGACCAGGGGGAGCTGTGGGTGAGCCCAGACCAGGGGGAGCTGTGGGTGAGCCCAGACCAGGGGGAGCTGTGGGTGAGCCCAGACCAGGGGGAGCTGTGGGTGAGCCCAGACCAGGGGGAACTGTGGGTGAGCCCAGACCAGGGGGAACTGTGGGTGAGTCCAGACCAGGGGGAGCTGTGGGTGAGCCCAGACCAGGGGGAACTGTGGGTGAGTCCAGACCAGGGGGAACTGTGGGTGAGTCCAGACCAGGGGGAACTGTGGGTGAGCCCAGACCAGGGGGAACTGTGGGTGAGCCCAGACCAGGGGGAACTGTGGGTGAGCCCAGACCAGGGGGAGCTGTGGGTGAGCCCAGACCAGGGGGAGCTGTGGGTGAGCCCAGACCAGGGGGAACTGTGGGTGAGCCCAGACCAGGGGGAACTGTGGGTGAGCCCAGACCAGGGGGAACTGTGGGTGAGTCCAGACCAGGGGGAGCTGTGGGTGAGCCCAGACCAGGGGGAACTGTGGGTGAGCCCAGACCAGGGGGAGCTGTGGGTGAGCCCAGACCAGGGGGAGCTGTGGGTGAGTCCAGACCAGGGGGAGCTGTGGGTGAGCCCAGACCAGGGGGAGCTGTAGGTGAGCCCAGACCAGGGGGAGCTGTGGGTGAGCCCAGACCAGGGGGAGCTGTTTGTAAATGAGGGAGCGGCCTTTCTAGACAAAAGAGGAGAAATGTTTCTGAGGTTTCTGCGACTTTGGAATCTCTGCCTCAGGGGGCGGCGGAGGCCGGGGGTCAGTGAATATTTTTAAGGTGGAGGCAGATCGATTCTTGTTGGGCAAGAGAATGAAAGGTTATCGGGGGACGATGGGAATGTGGAATTAGAAATACAAACAGATCTGACATGATCTTGTTGAATAGCGGGGCAGGCTCGAGGGGCCGAATGGCCTACTTCGATTTCATATTTTCATAAGAGACTCCGGCTCTGAATGTACAGACGGCCCGGCAGAAAAAAGCCCCCTCCGCCCCGGACCCCCACCCCCCCTACCCCGGACACACGGGCGCCCCCCACCAGGGACAGCCACGCCCCTACCCCAGAAACACATGCCCCCCCCCCCAACCTGGGACCCTCCCCCACCCCCCTACTCCAGACACACGTGCCCCCCCCACCAGGGACACGCACCCCCCCACCAGGGACCCTCCCCCGCCCCCCCTACCCCAGACACACGTGCCCCCCCCACCAGGGACACGCACCCCCCCACCAGGGACCCTCCCCCGCCCCCCTACCCCAGACACACGTGCCCCCCCCACCAGGGACACGCACCCCCCCACCAGGGACCCTCCCCCGCCCCCCTACCCCAGACACACGTGCCCCCCCCACCAGGGACACGCACCCCCCCCACCAGGGACCCACCCCCACCCCCCCCCTACCCTGGACACACACGCCCCCCCCACCAGGGACCCTCCCCCACCCCCCTACCCCGTACACTCGCGCCCCCTACCCCGGACAGCCACGCCCCCCCCACCAGGGACCCTCCCCCACCCCCCCTACCCCAGACACACACGCCCCCCCCACCAGGTACCCTCCCCCGCCCCCCCTACCCCAGACACACGTGCCCCCCCCACCAGGGACACGCACCCCCCCACCAGGGACCCTCCCCCGCCCCCCTACCCCAGACACACGTGCCCCCCCCACCAGGGACACGCACCCCCCCACCAGGGACCCTCCCCCGCCCCCCTACCCCAGACACACGTGCCCCCCCCACCAGGGACACGCACCCCCCCACCAGGGACCCTCCCCCCGCCCCCCTACCCCAGACACACGTGCCCCCCCCACCAGGGACACGCACCCCCCCACCAGGGACCCTCCCCCACCCCCCTACTCCAGACACACGTGCCCCCCCCCACCAGGGACACGCACCCCCCCACCAGGGACCCTCCCCCGCCCCCCCTACCCCAGACACACGTGCCCCCCCCACCAGGGACACGCACCCCCCCACCAGGGACCCACCCCCACCCCCCCTACCCTGGACACACACGCCCCCCCCACCAGGGACCCTCCCCCACCCCCCCTACCCCAGACACCCACGCCCTCTGCCTCCCCACCAGGGACACCCTCCCCCGGATTTGTATAGCTGCCTCCCGATGGAAACCCTGCAGAGTTTTACACCCGCTCTCCACACCCAGTCCAAAATTAAATCCTCCCCAAAATAACAACGTGTAACCTACAGCCCAAATCCTTCTGGGAGGGAGAGTGAGGGGAGGATGAGTGAGTGTGGAGGGAGAGTGAGGGGAGGATGAGTGAGTGTGGAGGGAGAGTGAGGGGAGGATGAGTGAGTGTGGAGGGAGAGTGAGGGGAGGATGAGTGAGTGTGGAGGGAGAGTGAGGGGAGGATGAGTGAGTGTGGAGGGAGAGTGAGGGGAGGATGAGTGAGTGTGGAGGGAGAGTGAGGGGAGGATGAGTGAGTGTGGAGGGAGAGTGAGGGGAGGATGAGTGAGTGTGGAGGGAGAGCGAGGGGAGGATGAGTGAGTGTGGAGGGAGAGCGAGGGGAGGATGAGTGAGTGTGGAGGGAGAGTGGGGGGAGGATGAGTGAGTGTGGAGGGAGAGTGAGGGGAGGATGAGTGCGTGTGGAGGGAGAGTGAGGGGAGGATGAGTGAGTGTGGAGGGAGAGCGAGGGGAGGATGAGTGAGTGTGGAGGGAGAGCGAGGGGAGGATGAGTGAGTGTGGAGGGAGAGCGAGGGGAGGATGAGTGAGTGTGGAGGGAGAGTGAGGGGAGGATGAGTGAGTGTGGAGGGAGAGTGAGGGGAGGATGAGTGAGTGTGGAGGGAGAGTGAGGGGAGGATGAGTGAGTGTGGAGGGAGAGTGAGGGGAGGATGAGTGAGTGTGGAGGGAGAGTGAGGGGAGGATGAGTGAGTGTGGAGGGAGAGTGAGGGGAGGATGAGTGAGTGTGGAGGGAGAGTGAGGGGAGGATGAGTGAGTGTGGAGGGAGAGCGAGGGGAGGATGAGTGAGTGTGGAGGGAGAGTGAGGGGAGGAGCCCTGCGGGTTGGAAGCTGTCACTCAAACCTCTTGAGGTGGAACCTGAGGTAGCGGAGAATGGTCCGGCTGGGGAGCAGTGTGCAGCTCATGCAGCCGAGCAGCCAGTAGTGGTGCAGGTTCCCGGTGCTGTTGGGATGAGGCGTGTAGTTCGTCTGTTTGATCAGCTGGCAATAAATCTCATCCCGCAGTGACTTTAGATCCTGGCACGTTTGGAGAATTCCCTGGATGATGGGAATGGGATCCGAAATCGCCTCCAGTTCCTGCAAAGAATTGAAGATCCGGACAGCCTCATCCTGCAGACTCGTGTATCCCTTTTCATCTTGCACTGGAACCAAGGGAGACAACACATCAGAGTCTGCCACCCACACCGCAGTCTGCCACCCACACCGCAGTCTGCCACCCACACCGCAGTCTGTCGCCCACACCGCAGTCTGCCACCCACACCGCAGTCTGTCTGCCACACCGCAGTCTGTCACCCACACCGCAGTCTGCCGCCCACACCGCAGTCTGCCACCCACACCGCAGTCTGTCACCCACACCGCAGTCTGCCGCCCACACCGCAGTCTGTCACCCACACCGCAGTCTGCCACCCACACCGCAGTCTGTCACCCACACCGCAGTCTGTCACCCACACCGCAGTCTGTCACCCACACCGCAGTCTGCCACCCACACCGCAGTCTGTCTGTCACCCACACCGCAGTCTGCCACCCACACCGCAGTCTGTCACCCACACCGCAGTCTGTCACCCACACCGCAGTCTGCCACCCACACCGCAGTCTGCCACCCACACCGCAGTCTGCCACCCACACCGCAGTCTGTCTGTCACCCACACCGCAGTCTGCCACCCACACCGCAGTCTGTCTGCCACCCACACCGCAGTCTGTCACCCACACCGCAGTCTGTCACCCACACCGCAGTCTGTCTGCCACCCACACCGCAGTCTGTCTGCCACCCACACCGCAGTCTGTCACCCACACCGCAGTCTGCCGCCCACACCGCAGTCTGCCGCCCACACCGCAGTCTGTCTGCCACCCACACCGCAGTCTGTCTGCCACCCACACCGCAGTCTGTCTGCCACCCACACCGCAGTCTGCCACCCACACCGCAGTCTGTCACCCACACCGCAGTCTGTCTGCCGCCCACACCGCAGTCTGCCACCCACACCGCAGTCTGCCACCCACACCGCAGTCTGCCGCCCACACCGCAGTCTGCCGCCCACACCGCAGTCTGCCGCCCACACCGCAGTCTGTCACCCACACCGCAGTCTGCCGCCCACACCGCAGTCTGCCACCCACACCGCAGTCTGTCACCCACACCGCAGTCTGCCACCCACACCGCAGTCTGTCACCCACACCGCAGTCTGTCTGCCACCCACACCGCAGTCTGCCACCCACACCGCAGTCTGTCACCCACACCGCAGTCTGTCTGCCACCCACACCGCAGTCTGTCACCCACACCGCAGTCTGCCACCCACACCGCAGTCTGTCACCCACACCGCAGTCTGTCTGCCACCCACACCGCAGTCTGCCGCCCACACCGCAGTCTGTCACCCACACCGCAGTCTGTCTGCCACCCACACCGCAGTCTGCCACCCACACCGCAGTCTGTCTGCCACCCACACCGCAGTCTGCCACCCACACCGCAGTCTGCCACCCACACCGCAGTCTGTCTGCCACCCACACCGCAGTCTGCCACCCACACCGCAGTCTGCCACCCACACCGCAGTCTGTCTGCCACCCACACCGCAGTCTGTCACCCACACCGCAGTCTGCCGCCCACACCGCAGTCTGCCACCCACACCGCAGTCTGCCACCCACACCGCAGTCTGTCTGCCACCCACACCGCAGTCTGCCACCCACACCGCAGTCTGCCACCCACACCGCAGTCTGTCTGCCACCCACACCGCAGTCTGTCACCCACACCGCAGTCTGTCACCCACACCGCAGTCTGTCACCCACACCGCAGTCTGCCGCCCACACCGCAGTCTGCCGTCCACACCACAGTCTGTCACCCACACCGCAGTCTGTCACCCACACCGCAGTCTGCCGCCCACACCGCAGTCTGCCACCCACACCGCAGTCTGTCTGCCACCCACACCGCAGTCTGCCGCCCACACCGCAGTCTGCCACCCACACCGCAGTCTGTCACCCACACCGCAGTCTGTCACCCACACCGCAGTCTGTCACCCACACCGCAGTCTGCCACCCACACCGCAGTCTGTCACCCACACCGCAGTCTGCCACCCACACCGCAGTCTGTCTGCCACCCACACCGCAGTCTGTCTGCCACCCACACCGCAGTCTGTCTGCCGCCCACACCGCAGTCTGCCACCCACACCGCAGTCTGTCACCCACACCGCAGTCTGCCACCCACACCACAGTCTGTCACCCACACCGCAGTCTGCCACCCACACCGCAGTCTGTCTGCCACCCACACCGCAGTCTGCCACCCACACCGCAGTCTGTCTGCCGCCCACACCGCAGTCTGCCACCCACACCGCAGTCTGTCACCCACACCGCAGTCTGTCACCCACACCGCAGTCTGTCACCCACACCGCAGTCTGTCACCCACACCGCAGTCTGTCACCCACACCGCAGTCTGCCACCCACACCGCAGTCTGCCACCCACACTGCAGTCTGTCACCCACACCGCAGTCTGTCACCCACACCGCAGTCTGCCACCCACACCGCAGTCTGCCACCCACACCGCAGTCTGTCTGTCACCCACACCGCAGTCTGTCACCCACACCGCAGTCTGCCACCCACACCGCAGTCTGCCACCCACACCGCAGTCTGTCTGTCACCCACACCGCAGTCTGTCACCCACACCGCAGTCTGCCACCCACACCGCAGTCTGTCACCCACACCGCAGTCTGTCACCCACACCGCAGTCTGTCAC
Organism: Scyliorhinus torazame; assembly: GCF_047496885.1. Classification (NCBI taxonomy): domain Eukaryota; kingdom Metazoa; phylum Chordata; class Chondrichthyes; order Carcharhiniformes; family Scyliorhinidae; genus Scyliorhinus; species Scyliorhinus torazame. Next base: position 1,323,311 of record NC_092708.1, on the reverse strand, counting down.
CCACACCGCAGTCTGTCTGCCACCCACACCGCAGTCTGTCACCCACACCGCAGTCTGCCACCCACACCGCAGTCTGCCACCCACACCGCAGTCTGTCTGTCACCCACACCGCAGTCTGTCACCCACACCGCAGTCTGTCACCCACACCGCAGTCTGCCGCCCACACCGCAGTCTGTCACCCACACCGCAGTCTGCCGCCCACACCGCAGTCTGTCACCCACACCGCAGTCTGCCGCCCACACCGCAGTCTGCCACCCACACCGCAGTCTGTCTGCCACCCACACCGCAGTCTGCCGCCCACACCGCAGTCTGCCACCCACACCGCAGTCTGTCACCCACACCGCAGTCTGTCACCCACACCGCAGTCTGTCACCCACACCGCAGTCTGCCACCCACACCGCAGTCTGCCACCCACACCGCAGTCTGTCTGCCACCCACACCACAGTCTGTCACCCACACCGCAGTCTGCCACCCACACCGCAGTCTGTCTGCCGCCCACACCGCAGTCTGCCACCCACACCGCAGTCTGTCACCCACACCGCAGTCTGTCACCCACACCGCAGTCTGCCACCCACACTGCAGTCTGTCACCCACACCGCAGTCTGCCACCCACACCGCAGTCTGTCTGTCACCCACACCACAGTCTGTCACCCACACCGCAGTCTGCCACCCACACTGCAGTCTGTCACCCACACCGCAGTCTGCCACCCACACCGCAGTCTGTCTGTCACCCACACCGCAGTCTGCCACCCACACCGCAGTCTGCCACCCACACCGCAGTCTGTCTGTCACCCACACCGCAGTCTGTCACCCACACCGCAGTCTGCCACCCACACCGCAGTCTGCCACCCACACCGCAGTCTGTCACCCACACCGCAGTCTGTCACCCACACCGCAGTCTGTCACCCACACCGCAGTCTGTCACCCACACCGCAGTCTGTCACCCACACCGCAGTCTGTCTGCCACCCACACCGCAGTCTGCCACCCACACCGCAGTCTGCCACCCACACCGCAGTCTGCCACCCACACCGCAGTCTGTCACCCACACCGCAGTCTGTCTGTCACCCACACCGCAGTCTGCCACCCACACCGCAGTCTGCCACCCACACCGCAGTCTGTCTGTCACCCACACCGCAGTCTGTCACCCACACCGCAGTCTGTCACCCACACCGCAGTCTGTCACCCACACCGCAGTCTGTCACCCACACCGCAGTCTGCCACCCACACCGCAGTCTGTCACCCACACCGCAGTCTGCCACCCACACCGCAGTCTGCCACCCACACCGCAGTCTGTCACCCACACCGCAGTCTGTCACCCACACCGCAGTCTGTCACCCACACCGCAGTCTGTCACCCACACCGCAGTCTGTCACCCACACCGCAGTCTGTCTGCCACCCACACCGCAGTCTGCCACCCACACCGCAGTCTGCCACCCACACCGCAGTCTGTCTGTCACCCACACCGCAGTCTGTCACCCACACCGCAGTCTGCCACCCACACCGCAGTCTGTCACCCACACCGCAGTCTGTCACCCACACCGCAGTCTGCCGCCCACACCGCAGTCTGTCTGCCACCCACACCGCAGTCTGTCACCCACACCGCAGTCTGCCGCCCACACCGCAGTCTGTCACCCACACCGCAGTCTGTCACCCACACCGCAGTCTGTCACCCACACCGCAGTCTGCCGCCCACACCGCAGTCTGTCACCCACACCGCAGTCTGCCGCCCACACCGCAGTCTGTCACCCACACCGCAGTCTGTCTGCCACCCACACCGCAGTCTGCCGCCCACACCGCAGTCTGTCACCCACACCGCAGTCTGTCTGCCACCCACACCGCAGTCTGTCACCCACACCGCAGTCTGTCTGCCACCCACACCGCAGTCTGTCACCCACACCGCAGTCTGCCGCCCACACCGCAGTCTGTCACCCACACCGCAGTCTGTCTGTCACCCACACCGCAGTCTGCCACCCACACCGCAGTCTGTCTGCCACCCACACCGCAGTCTGTCTGCCACCCACACCGCAGTCTGCCACCCACACCGCAGTCTGTCACCCACACCGCAGTCTGTCTGCCACCCACACCGCAGTCTGCCACCCACACCGCAGTCTGCCACCCACACCGCAGTCTGCCACCCACACCGCAGTCTGCCACCCACACCGCAGTCTGCCACCCACACCGCAGTCTGTCTGCCACACCGCAGTCTGTCTGCCACCCACACCGCAGTCTGTCTGCCACCCACACCGCAGTCTGCCACCCACACCGCAGTCTGTCTGTCACCCACACCGCAGTCTGTCTGTCACCCACACCGCAGTCTGCCACCCACACCGCAGTCTGCCACCCACACCGCAGTCTGCCACCCACACCGCAGTCTGCCACCCACACCGCAGTCTGCCACCCACACCGCAGTCTGCCGCCCACACCGCAGTCTGTCTGCCACCCACACCGCAGTCTGTCTGCCACCCACACCGCAGTCTGCCGCCCACACCGCAGTCTGCCGCCCACACTGCAGTCTGTCTGCCACCCACACCGCAGTCTGCCACCCACACCGCAGTCTGTCTGCCACCCACACCGCAGTCTGCCACCCACACCGCAGTCTGCCGCCCACACTGCAGTCTGTCTGTCACCCACACCGCAGTCTGTCTGCCACCCACACCGCAGTCTGCCACCCACACCGCAGTCTGCCTGTCACCCACACCGCAGTCTGTCTGCCACCCACACCGCAGTCTGCCACCCACACCGCAGTCTGTCACCCACACCGCAGTCTGTCTGCCACCCACACCGCAGTCTGTCACCCACACCGCAGTCTGCCACCCACACCGCAGTCTGTCACCCACACCGCAGTCTGTCACCCACACCGCAGTCTGCCACCCACACCGCAGTCTGTCTGCCACCCACACCGCAGTCTGCCACCCACACCGCAGTCTGTCTGCCACACCGCAGTCTGTCACCCACACCGCAGTCTGTCTGCCACCCACACCGCAGTCTGTCTGCCACCCACACCGCAGTCTGCCACCCACACCGCAGTCTGTCTGCCACCCACACCGCAGTCTGTCACCCACACCGCAGTCTGCCACCCACACCGCAGTCTGTCACCCACACCGCAGTCTGTCACCCACACCGCAGTCTGCCACCCACACCGCAGTCTGTCTGCCGCCCACACCGCAGTCTGCCACCCACACCGCAGTCTGCCACCCACACCGCAGTCTGTCACCCACACCGCAGTCTGTCTGCCGCCCACACCGCAGTCTGCCACCCACACCGCAGTCTGTCTGCCGCCCACACCGCAGTCTGCCACCCACACCGCAGTCTGCCACCCACACCGCAGTCTGTCACCCACACCGCAGTCTGCCACCCACACCGCAGTCTGTCACCCACACCGCAGTCTGCCACCCACACCGCAGTCTGTCTGCCACCCACACCGCAGTCTGTCTCCCACACCGCAGTCTGCCACCCACACCGCAGTCTGCCACCCACACCGCAGTCTGTCACCCACACCGCAGTCTGTCACCCACACCGCAGTCTGTCTGCCACCCACACCGCAGTCTGTCTGCCACCCACACCGCAGTCTGTCTGCCACCCACACCGCAGTCTGTCTGTCGCCCACACCACAGTCTGTCACCCACACCGCAGTCTGTCTGCCACCCACACCGCAGTCTGTCTGCCACCCACACCGCAGTCTGCCACCCACACCGCAGTCTGTCTGCCACCCACACCGCAGTCTGTCTGCCACCCACACCGCAGTCTGTCTGTCGCCCACACCACAGTCTGTCACCCACACCGCAGTCTGTCTGCCACCCACACCGCAGTCTGTCTGCCACCCACACCGCAGTCTGCCACCCACACCGCAGTCTGTCTGCCACCCACACCGCAGTCTGTCACCCACACCGCAGTCTGTCTGCCACCCACACCGCAGTCTGTCTGCCACCCACACCGCAGTCTGCCGCCCACACCGCAGTCTGCCACCCACACCGCAGTCTGTCTGCCACCCACACCGCAGTCTGCCGCCCACACCGCAGTCTGCCACCCACACCGCAGTCTGCCACCCACACCGCAGTCTGCCACCCACACCGCAGTCTGCCACCCACACCGCAGTCTGTCACCCACACCGCAGTCTGTCTGCCACCCACACCGCAGTCTGTCTGCCACCCACACCGCAGTGTGCCGTCCACACCGCAGTCTGTCACCCACACCGCAGTCTGTCACCCACACCGCAGTCTGTCTGCCACCCACACCGCAGTCTGTCACCCACACCGCAGTCTGTCACCCACACCGCAGTCTGTCTGCCACCCACACCGCAGTCTGTCTGCCACCCACACCGCAGTCTGTCTCCCACACCGCAGTCTGCCACCCACACCGCAGTCTGCCACCCACACCGCAGTCTGTCACCCACACCGCAGTCTGTCACCCACACCGCAGTCTGTCTGCCACCCACACCGCAGTCTGTCACCCACACCGCAGTCTGTCTGCCACCCACACCGCAGTCTGTCTGCCACCCACACCGCAGTCTGCCACCCACACCGCAGTCTGTCTGCCACCCACACCGCAGTCTGTCTGCCACCCACACCGCAGTCTGTCTGCCACCCACACCGCAGTCTGCCACCCACACCGCAGTCTGTCTGCCACCCACACCGCAGTCTGTCACCCACACCGCAGTCTGTCTGCCACCCACACCGCAGTCTGTCTGCCACCCACACCGCAGTCTGCCGCCCACACCGCAGTCTGCCACCCACACCGCAGTCTGTCTGCCACCCACACCGCAGTCTGCCGCCCACACCGCAGTCTGCCACCCACACCGCAGTCTGCCACCCACACCGCAGTCTGCCACCCACACCGCAGTCTGCCACCCACACCGCAGTCTGTCACCCACACCGCAGTCTGTCTGCCACCCACACCGCAGTCTGTCTGCCACCCACACCGCAGTGTGCCGTCCACACCGCAGTCTGTCACCCACACCGCAGTCTGTCACCCACACCGCAGTCTGTCACCCACACCGCAGTCTGTCACCCACACCGCAGTCTGTCACCCACACCGCAGTCTGTCACCCACACCGCAGTCTGCCGCCCACACCGCAGTCTGTCACCCACACCGCAGTCTGCCGCCCACACCGCAGTCTGTCACCCACACCGCAGTCTGCCACCCACACCGCAGTCTGCCGCCCACACCGCAGTCTGTCACCCACACCGCAGTCTGCCACCCACACCGCAGTCTGCCGCCCACACCACAGTCTGTCACCCACACCGCAGTCTGTCTGCCACCCACACCGCAGTCTGTCTGCCACCCACACCGCAGTCTGCCACCCACACCGCAGTCTGTCTGCCACCCACACCGCAGTCTGTCACCCACACCGCAGTCTGTCTGCCACCCACACCGCAGTCTGTCTGCCACCCACACCGCAGTCTGCCGCCCACACCGCAGTCTGCCACCCACACCGCAGTCTGTCTGCCACCCACACCGCAGTCTGCCGCCCACACCGCAGTCTGCCACCCACACCGCAGTCTGCCACCCACACCGCAGTCTGCCACCCACACCGCAGTCTGCCACCCACACCGCAGTCTGTCACCCACACCGCAGTCTGTCTGCCACCCACACCGCAGTCTGTCTGCCACCCACACCGCAGTGTGCCGTCCACACCGCAGTCTGTCACCCACACCGCAGTCTGTCACCCACACCGCAGTCTGTCACCCACACCGCAGTCTGTCACCCACACCGCAGTCTGTCACCCACACCGCAGTCTGTCACCCACACCGCAGTCTGCCGCCCACACCGCAGTCTGTCACCCACACCGCAGTCTGCCGCCCACACCGCAGTCTGTCACCCACACCGCAGTCTGCCACCCACACCGCAGTCTGCCACCCACACCGCAGTCTGTCTGCCACCCACACCGCAGTCTGTCACCCACACCGCAGTCTGCCACCCACACCGCAGTCTGCCGCCCACACCGCAGTCTGCCACCCACACCGCAGTCTGCCGCCCACACCACAGTCTGTCTGCCACCCACACCGCAGTCTGTCACCCACACCGCAGTCTGCCACCCACACCGCAGTCTGTCGCCCACACCGCAGTCTGTCACCCACACCGCAGTCTGCCACCCACACCGCAGTCTGCCGCCCACACCGCAGTCTGTCACCCACACCGCAGTCTGTCACCCACACCGCAGTCTGTCGCCCACACCGCAGTCTGTCGCCCACACCGCAGTCTGTCACCCACACCGCAGTCTGCCACCCACACCGCAGTCTGTCGCCCACACCGCAGTCTGTCACCCACACCGCAGTCTGCCACCCACACCGCAGTCTGTCGCCCACACCGCAGTCTGTCACCCACACCGCAGTCTGCCACCCACACCGCAGTCTGTCGCCCACACCGCAGTCTGTCACCCACACCGCAGTCTGTCACCCACACCGCAGTCTGCCACCCACACCGCAGTCTGTCGCCCACACCGCAGTCTGTCACCCACACCGCAGTCTGCCACCCACACCGCAGTCTGCCGCCCACACCGCAGTCTGCCGCCCACACCGCAGTCTGCCGCCCACACCGCAGTCTGTCACCCACACCGCAGTCTGCCACCCACACCGCAGTCTGCCGCCCACACCGCAGTCTGCCACCCACACCGCAGTCTGTCTGCCACCCACACCGCAGTCTGTCTGCCACCCACACCGCAGTCTGTCACCCACACCGCAGTCTGCCACCCACACCGCAGTCTGCCGCCCACACCGCAGTCTGTCACCCACACCGCAGTCTGTCACCCACACCGCAGTCTGCCACCCACACCGCAGTCTGTCACCCACACCGCAGTCTGTCACCCACACCGCAGTCTGTCACCCACACCGCAGTCTGCCACCCACACCGCAGTCTGCCGCCCACACCGCAGTCTGTCTGCCACCCACACCGCAGTCTGCCACCCACACCGCAGTCTGCCACCCACACTGCAGTCTGTCTGCCACCCACACCGCAGTCTGCCACCCACACCGCAGTCTGCCACCCACACTGCAGTCTGCCACCCACACCGCAGTCTGCCACCCACACCGCAGTCTGTCACCCACACCGCAGTCTGTCTGCCACCCACACCGCAGTCTGTCTGCCACCCACACCGCAGTCTGTCTGCCACCCACACCGCAGTCTGTCTGCCACACCGCAGTCTGCCACCCACACCGCAGTCTGCCACCCACACCGCAGTCTGCCACCCACACCACAGTCTGCCACCCACACCGCAGTCTGTCACCCACACCGCAGTCTGTCTGCCACCCACACCGCAGTCTGTCTGCCACCCACACCGCAGTCTGCCACCCACACCGCAGTCTGCCACCCACACCGCAGTCTGCCACCCACACCACAGTCTGCCACCCACACCGCAGTCTGCCACCCACACCGCAGTCTGCCGCCCACACCGCAGTCTGCCACCCACACCGCAGTCTGCCACCCACACCGCAGTCTGTCTGCCACCCACACCGCAGTCTGCCGCCCACACCGCAGTCTGTCTGCCACCCACACCGCAGTCTGTCTGCCACCCACACCGCAGTCTGCCACCCACACCGCAGTCTGCCACCCACACCGCAGTCTGTCACCCACACCGCAGTCTGTCTGCCACCCACACCGCAGTCTGTCTGCCACCCACACCGCAGTCTGTCACCCACACCGCAGTCTGCCACCCACACCGCAGTCTGCCACCCACACCGCAGTCTGTCTGCCACCCACACCGCAGTCTGTCTGCCGCCCACACCGCAGTCTGTCTGCCACCCACACCGCAGTCTGTCACCCACACCGCAGTCTGTCTGCCACCCACACCGCAGTCTGCCACCCACACCGCAGTCTGCCACCCACACCGCAGTCTGCCACCCACACCGCAGTCTGCCACCCACACCGCAGTCTGTCTGCCACCCACACCGCAGTCTGCCGCCCACACCGCAGTCTGTCTGCCACCCACACCGCAGTCTGTCACCCACACCGCAGTCTGTCTGCCACCCACACCGCAGTCTGCCACCCACACCGCAGTCTGCCACCCACACCGCAGTCTGTCTGCCACCCACACCGCAGTCTGCCGCCCACACCGCAGTCTGTCTGCCACCCACACCGCAGTCTGTCTGCCACCCACACCGCAGTCTGCCACCCACACCGCAGTCTGCCGCCCACACCGCAGTCTGTCACCCACACCGCAGTCTGCCACCCACACTGCAGTCTGTCACCCACACCGCAGTCTGCCGCCCACACCGCAGTCTGTCACCCACACCGCAGTCTGCCACCCACACCGCAGTCTGCCACCCACACCGCAGTCTGCCGCCCACACCGCAGTCTGTCACCCACACCGCAGTCTGTCTGTCGCCCACACCGCAGTCTGCCACCCACACCGCAGTCTGTCTGCCACCCACACCGCAGTCTGTCTGCCACCCACACCGCAGTCTGTCACCCACACCGCAGTCTGCCACCCACACCGCAGTCTGTCACCCACACCGCAGTCTGTCTGTCGCCCACACCGCAGTCTGTCTGCCACCCACACCGCAGTCTGTCACCCACACCGCAGTCTGTCTGTCGCCCACACCGCAGTCTGTCACCCACACCGCAGTCTGCCACCCACACCGCAGTCTGTCTGCCACCCACACCGCAGTCTGCCGCCCACACCGCAGTCTGCCGCCCACACCGCAGTCTGTCTGCCACCCACACCGCAGTCTGCCACCCACACCGCAGTCTGCCACCCACACCGCAGTCTGCCACCCACACCGCAGTCTGCCACCCACACCGCAGTCTGCCGCCCACACCGCAGTCTGCCACCCACACCGCAGTCTGTCACCCACACCGCAGTCTGCCACCCACACCGCAGTCTGCCGCCCACACCGCAGTCTGTCACCCACACCGCAGTCTGTCTGCCACCCACACCGCAGTCTGCCGCCCACACCGCAGTCTGTCACCCACACCGCAGTCTGTCTGCCACCCACACCGCAGTCTGCCACCCACACCGCAGTCTGTCACCCACACCGCAGTCTGCCACCCACACCGCAGTCTGCCACCCACACCGCAGTCTGCCACCCACACCGCAGTCTGCCGCCCACACCGCAGTCTGCCACCCACACCGCAGTCTGCCACCCACACCGCAGTCTGCCACCCACACCGCAGTCTGCCACCCACACCGCAGTCTGTCACCCACACCGCAGTCTGTCTGCCACCCACACCGCAGTCTGCCACCCACACCGCAGTCTGCCGCCCACACCGCAGTCTGCCACCCACACCGCAGTCTGTCGCCCACACCGCAGTCTGCCACCCACACCGCAGTCTGTCACCCACACCGCAGTCTGTCACCCACACCGCAGTCTGCCGCCCACACCGCAGTCTGTCACCCACACCGCAGTCTGTCTGCCACCCACACCGCAGTCTGCCACCCACACCGCAGTCTGTCTGCCACCCACACCGCAGTCTGCCACCCACACCGCAGTCTGCCACCCACACCGCAGTCTGCCACCCACACCGCAGTCTGTCTGCCACCCACACCGCAGTCTGTCACCCACACCGCAGTCTGCCACCCACACCGCAGTCTGCCACCCACACCGCAGTCTGTCTGCCACCCACACCGCAGTCTGCCACCCACACCGCAGTCTGCCACCCACACCGCAGTCTGTCTGCCACCCACACCGCAGTCTGTCACCCACACCGCAGTCTGCCGCCCACACCGCAGTCTGTCACCCACACCGCAGTCTGTCTGCCGCCCACACCGCAGTCTGCCGCCCACACCGCAGTCTGCCACCCACACCGCAGTCTGTCTGCCACCCACACCGCAGTCTGCCACCCACACCGCAGTCTGCCACCCACACCGCAGTCTGCCACCCACACCGCAGTCTGTCTGCCACCCACACCGCAGTCTGTCACCCACACCGCAGTCTGTCTGCCACCCACACCGCAGTCTGCCGCCCACACCGCAGTCTGTCTGCCACCCACACCGCAGTCTGCCACCCACACCGCAGTCTGTCTGCCACCCACACCGCAGTCTGTCACCCACACCGCAGTCTGTCTGCCACCCACACCGCAGTCTGCCACCCACACCGCAGTCTGTCTGCCACCCACACCGCAGTCTGCCACCCACACCGCAGTCTGCCACCCACACCGCAGTCTGCCACCCACACCGCAGTCTGCCACCCACACCGCAGTCTGCCGCCCACACCGCAGTCTGCCACCCACACCGCAGTCTGTCTGTCACCCACACCGCAGTCTGCCGCCCACACCGCAGTCTGCCGCCCACACCGCAGTCTGCCACCCACACCGCAGTCTGCCACCCACACCGCAGTCTGCCGCCCACACCGCAGTCTGCCACCCACACCGCAGTCTGTCTGTCACCCACACCGCAGTCTGTCACCCACACCGCAGTCTGCCACCCACACCGCAGTCTGCCGCCCACACCGCAGTCTGCCACCCACACCGCAGTCTGTCTGTCACCCACACCGCAGTCTGCCGCCCACACCGCAGTCTGCCGCCCACACCGCAGTCTGCCACCCACACCGCAGTCTGTCTGCCACCCACACCGCAGTCTGTCACCCACACCCCAGTCTGCCACCCACACCGCAGTCTGTCTGCCGCCCACACCGCAGTCTGTCACCCACACCGCAGTCTGTCTGCCACCCACACCGCAGTCTGTCTGCCACCCACACCGCAGTCTGCCACCCACACCGCAGTCTGCCACCCACACCGCAGTCTGTCACCCACACCGCAGTCTGCCGCCCACACCGCAGTCTGCCACCCACACCGCAGTCTGTCACCCACACCGCAGTCTGTCACCCACACCGCAGTCTGTCACCCACACCGCAGTCTGCCACCCACACCGCAGTCTGCCACCCACACCGCAGTCTGCCACCCACACCGCAGTCTGCCACCCACACCGCAGTCTGCCACCCACACCGCAGTCTGTCTGCCACCCACACTGCAGTCTGCCACCCACACCGCAGTCTGTCACCCACACCGCAGTCTGCCACCCACACCGCAGTCTGCCACCCACACTGCAGTCTGTCTGTCACCCACACCGCAGTCTGTCACCCACACCGCAGTCTGCCACCCACACTGCAGTCTGTCTGTCACCCACACCGCAGTCTGCCACCCACACCGCAGTCTGTCTGCCACCCACACTGCAGTCTGTCACCCACACCGCAGTCTGTCACCCACACCGCAGTCTGTCACCCACACCGCAGTCTGCCACCCACACTGCAGTCTGTCTGTCACCCACACCGCAGTCTGCCACCCACACCGCAGTCTGTCTGCCACCCACACCGCAGTCTGTCACCCACACCGCAGTCTGTCACCCACACCGCAGTCTGTCACCCACACCGCAGTCTGTCACCCACACCGCAGTCTGCCACCCACACCGCAGTCTGTCTGCCACCCACACCGCAGTCTGCCACCCACACCGCAGTCTGTCTGCCACCCACACTGCAGTCTGTCACCCACACCGCAGTCTGCCGCCCACACCGCAGTCTGTCACCCACACCGCAGTCTGTCACCCACACCGCAGTCTGCCACCCACACCGCAGTCTGTCACCCACACCGCAGTCTGCCACCCACACCGCAGTCTGCCACCCACACTGCAGTCTGTCTGTCACCCACACCGCAGTCTGCCACCCACACCGCAGTCTGCCACCCACACCGCAGTCTGTCTGTCACCCACACCGCAGTCTGCCACCCACACCGCAGTCTGCCACCCACACCGCAGTCTGTCACCCACACCGCAGTCTGCCACCCACACCGCAGTCTGTCTGTCACCCACACCGCAGTCTGCCGCCCACACCGCAGTCTGTCACCCACACCGCAGTCTGCCACCCACACCGCAGTCTGTCACCCACACCGCAGTCTGTCTGCCACACCGCAGTCTGCCACCCACACCGCAGTCTGCCACCCACACCGCAGTCTGTCACCCACACCGCAGTCTGCCACCCACACCGCAGTCTGCCACCCACACTGCAGTCTGTCTGCCACCCACACCGCAGTCTGTCACCCACACCGCAGTCTGTCACCCACACCGCAGTCTGCCACCCACACCGCAGTCTGCCACCCACACCGCAGTCTGCCACCCACACCGCAGTCTGCCACCCACACCGCAGTCTGTCACCCACACCGCAGTCTGTCACCCACACCGCAGTCTGCCACCCACACCGCAGTCTGCCACCCACACCGCAGTCTGCCACCCACACCGCAGTCTGTCGCCCACACCGCAGTCTGTCACCCACACCGCAGTCTGTCACCCACACCGCAGTCTGCCACCCACACCGCAGTCTGCCACCCACACCGCAGTCTGCCACCCACACCGCAGTCTGTCTGTCACCCACACCGCAGTCTGTCTGCCACCCACACCGCAGTCTGCCGCCCACACCGCAGTCTGTCTGCCACCCACACCGCAGTCTGTCACCCACACCGCAGTCTGTCTGCCACCCACACCGCAGTCTGTCACCCACACCGCAGTCTGTCACCCACACCGCAGTCTGTCTGTCACCCACACCGCAGTCTGCCACCCACACCGCAGTCTGCCACCCACACCGCAGTCTGTCACCCACACCGCAGTCTGCCACCCACACCGCAGTCTGTCTGTCACCCACACCGCAGTCTGCCGCCCACACCGCAGTCTGTCACCCACACCGCAGTCTGCCACCCACACCGCAGTCTGTCACCCACACCGCAGTCTGTCTGCCACACCGCAGTCTGCCACCCACACCGCAGTCTGCCACCCACACCGCAGTCTGTCACCCACACCGCAGTCTGCCACCCACACCGCAGTCTGCCACCCACACTGCAGTCTGTCTGCCACCCACACCGCAGTCTGTCACCCACACCGCAGTCTGTCACCCACACTGCAGTCTGTCTGCCACCCACACCGCAGTCTGTCACCCACACCGCAGTCTGCCACCCACACCGCAGTCTGCCACCCACACCGCAGTCTGTCTGCCACCCACACCGCAGTCTGCCACCCACACCGCAGTCTGCCACCCACACCGCAGTCTGCCGCCCACACCGCAGTCTGTCTGCCACCCACACCGCAGTCTGTCACCCACACCGCAGTCTGTCTGCCACCCACACCGCAGTCTGCCGCCCACACCGCAGTCTGTCACCCACACCGCAGTCTGTCTGCCGCCCACACCGCAGTCTGTCTGCCACCCACACCGCAGTCTGTCACCCACACCGCAGTCTGTCTGCCACCCACACCGCAGTCTGTCTGCCACCCACACCGCAGTCTGCCACCCACACCGCAGTCTGTCACCCACACCGCAGTCTGTCACCCACACCGCAGTCTGCCGCCCACACCGCAGTCTGTCACCCACACCGCAGTCTGCCACCCACACCGCAGTCTGTCTGCCACCCACACCGCAGTCTGTCTGCCACCCACACCGCAGTCTGTCTGCCACCCACACCGCAGTCTGTCTGCCACCCACACCGCAGTCTGCCACCCACACCGCAGTCTGTCACCCACACCGCAGTCTGCCGCCCACACCGCAGTCTGTCTGCCACCCACACCGCAGTCTGCCACCCACACCGCAGTCTGTCTGCCACCCACACCGCAGTCTGTCACCCACACCGCAGTCTGTCTGCCACCCACACCGCAGTCTGCCGCCCACACCGCAGTGTGCCACCCACACCGCAGTCTGCCGCCCACACCGCAGTCTGTCTGCCACCCACACCGCAGTCTGTCACCCACACCGCAGTCTGTCTGCCACCCACACCGCAGTCTGCCGCCCACACCGCAGTCTGCCACCCACACCGCAGTCTGCCACCCACACCGCAGTCTGCCACCCACACCGCAGTCTGCCACCCACACCGCAGTCTGCCACCCACACCGCAGTCTGCCGCCCACACCGCAGTCTGCCACCCACACCGCAGTCTGTCTGTCACCCACACCGCAGTCTGCCGCCCACACCGCAGTCTGCCGCCCACACCGCAGTCTGCCACCCACACCGCAGTCTGCCACCCACACCGCAGTCTGCCGCCCACACCGCAGTCTGCCACCCACACCGCAGTCTGTCTGTCACCCACACCGCAGTCTGTCACCCACACCGCAGTCTGCCACCCACACCGCAGTCTGCCGCCCACACCGCAGTCTGCCACCCACACCGCAGTCTGTCTGTCACCCACACCGCAGTCTGCCGCCCACACCCCAGTCTGCCACCCACACCGCAGTCTGTCTGCCGCCCACACCGCAGTCTGTCACCCACACCGCAGTCTGTCTGCCACCCACACCGCAGTCTGTCTGCCACCCACACCGCAGTCTGCCACCCACACCGCAGTCTGCCACCCACACCGCAGTCTGTCACCCACACCGCAGTCTGCCGCCCACACCGCAGTCTGCCACCCACACCGCAGTCTGTCACCCACACCGCAGTCTGTCACCCACACCGCAGTCTGTCACCCACACCGCAGTCTGCCACCCACACTGCAGTCTGTCTGTCACCCACACCGCAGTCTGTCACCCACACCGCAGTCTGTCACCCACACCGCAGTCTGTCACCCACACTGCAGTCTGTCACCCACACCGCAGTCTGCCACCCACACTGCAGTCTGTCTGTCACCCACACCGCAGTCTGCCACCCACACTGCAGTCTGTCTGTCACCCACACCGCAGTCTGCCACCCACACCGCAGTCTGTCACCCACACCGCAGTCTGCCACCCACACTGCAGTCTGCCACCCACACCGCAGTCTGTCTGCCACCCACACCGCAGTCTGCCACCCACACCGCAGTCTGTCACCCACACCGCAGTCTGCCACCCACACCGCAGTCTGTCACCCACACCGCAGTCTGCCACCCACACCGCAGTCTGCCACCCACACCGCAGTCTGCCACCCACACCGCAGTCTGCCGCCCACACTGCAGTCTGTCTGTCACCCACACCGCAGTCTGTCACCCACACCGCAGTCTGTCACCCACACCGCAGTCTGTCACCCACACCGCAGTCTGCCACCCACACCGCAGTCTGTCACCCACACCGCAGTCTGTCTGCCGCCCACACCGCAGTCTGTCTGCCACCCACACCGCAGTCTGCCACCCACACCGCAGTCTGTCTGCCACCCACACCGCAGTCTGCCACCCACACCGCAGTCTGCCACCCACACCGCAGTCTGTCACCCACACCGCAGTCTGTCTGCCACCCACACCGCAGTCTGCCACCCACACCGCAGTCTGCCACCCACACCGCAGTCTGCCGCCCACACCGCAGTCTGCCACCCACACCGCAGTCTGTCTGCCACCCACACCGCAGTCTGCCACCCACACCGCAGTCTGCCACCCACACCGCAGTCTGTCACCCACACCGCAGTCTGTCTGCCACCCACACCGCAGTCTGTCTGCCACACCGCAGTCTGCCACCCACACCGCAGTCTGTCTGCCACACCGCAGTCTGCCGTCCACACCGCAGTCTGTCTGCCACCCACACCGCAGTCTGCCACCCACACCGCAGTCTGTCTGCCACACCGCAGTCTGCCACCCACACCGCAGTCTGTCTGCCACCCACACCGCAGTCTGCCACCCACACCGCAGTCTGCCACCCACACCGCAGTCTGTCTGCCACCCACACCGCAGTCTGCCACCCACACCGCAGTCTGTCTGCCACCCACACCGCAGTCTGTCTGTCACCCACCCCGCAGTCTGTCTGTCACCCACCCCGCAGTCTGTCTGCCACCCACACCGCAGTCTGTCTGCCACCCACACCGCAGTCTGTCTGCCACCCACACCGCAGTCTGTCTGCCACCCACACCGCAGTCTGTCACCCACACCGCAGTCTGTCTGCCACCCACACCGCAGTCTGTCTGCCACCCACACCGCAGTCTGCCACCCACACCGCAGTCTGTCTGCCACCCACACCGCAGTCTGTCTGCCACCCACACCGCAGTCTGTCACCCACACCGCAGTCTGCCGCCCACACCGCAGTCTGCCACCCACACCGCAGTCTGCCGCCCACACCGCAGTCTGTCTGCCACCCACACCGCAGTCTGTCACCCACACCGCAGTCTGCCACCCACACCGCAGTCTGTCACCCACACCGCAGTCTGTCACCCACACCGCAGTCTGTCACCCACACCGCAGTCTGTCGCCCACACCGCAGTCTGCCACCCACACCGCAGTCTGCCACCCACACCGCAGTCTGTCACCCACACCGCAGTCTGTCACCCACACCGCAGTCTGCCACCCACACCGCAGTCTGTCGCCCACACCGCAGTCTGTCACCCACACCGCAGTCTGCCACCCACACCGCAGTCTGCCACCCACACCGCAGTCTGTCTGTCACCCACACCGCAGTCTGTCACCCACACCGCAGTCTGTCACCCACACCGCAGTCTGCCGCCCACACCGCAGTCTGTCACCCACACCGCAGTCTGCCGCCCACACCGCAGTCTGTCACCCACACCGCAGTCTGTCACCCACACCGCAGTCTGTCGCCCACACCGCAGTCTGTCACCCACACCGCAGTCTGCCACCCACACCGCAGTCTGCCACCCACACCGCAGTCTGTCTGCCGCCCACACCGCAGTCTGTCGCCCACACCGCAGTCTGTCTGCCACCCACACCGCAGTCTGTCGCCCACACCGCAGTCTGTCTGCCGCCCACACCGCAGTCTGTCGCCCACACCGCAGTCTGTCTGCCGCCCACACCGCAGTCTGCCGCCCACACCGCAGTCTGTCACCCACACCGCAGTCTGTCTGTCACCCACACCGCAGTCTGCCACCCACACCGCAGTCTGCCACCCACACCGCAGTCTGTCTGCCACCCACACCGCAGTCTGTCACCCACACCGCAGTCTGCCGCCCACACCGCAGTCTGTCTGCCACCCACACCGCAGTCTGCCGCCCACACCGCAGTCTGTCTGCCACCCACACCGCAGTCTGCCACCCACACCGCAGTCTGCCACCCACACCGCAGTCTGTCTGTCACCCACACCGCAGTCTGTCACCCACACCGCAGTCTGCCACCCACACCGCAGTCTGCCACCCACACCGCAGTCTGTCACCCACACCGCAGTCTGCCACCCACACCGCAGTCTGCCACCCACACCGCAGTCTGTCACCCACACCGCAGTCTGCCACCCACACCGCAGTCTGTCTGCCACCCACACCGCAGTCTGCCACCCACACCGCAGTCTGTCACCCACACCGCAGTCTGTCTGCCACCCACACCGCAGTCTGTCACCCACACCGCAGTCTGCCACCCACACCGCAGTCTGCCACCCACACCGCAGTCTGTCACCCACACCGCAGTCTGCCACCCACACCGCAGTCTGTCTGCCACCCACACCGCAGTCTGCCACCCACACCGCAGTCTGTCACCCACACCGCAGTCTGTCTGCCACCCACACCGCAGTCTGTCACCCACACCGCAGTCTGCCACCCACACCGCAGTCTGCCACCCACACCGCAGTCTGTCACCCACACCGCAGTCTGCCACCCACACCGCAGTCTGTCTGCCACCCACACCGCAGTCTGCCACCCACACCGCAGTCTGCCACCCACACCGCAGTCTGTCTGCCACCCACACCGCAGTCTGTCACCCACACCGCAGTCTGCCACCCACACCGCAGTCTGCCACCCACACCGCAGTCTGCCACCCACACCGCAGTCTGCCACCCACACCGCAGTCTGTCTGTCACCCACACCGCAGTCTGTCACCCACACCGCAGTCTGTCACCCACACCGCAGTCTGTCTGCCACCCACACCGCAGTCTGTCACCCACACCGCAGTCTGCCACCCACACCGCAGTCTGCCACCCACACCGCAGTCTGTCACCCACACCGCAGTCTGCCACCCACACCGCAGTCTGCCACCCACACCGCAGTCTGTCTGCCACCCACACCGCAGTCTGTCACCCACACCGCAGTCTGTCTGTCACCCACACCGCAGTCTGCCGCCCACACCGCAGTCTGTCACCCACACCGCAGTCTGCCACCCACACCACAGTCTGTCTGCCACCCACACCGCAGTCTGCCACCCACACCGCAGTCTGTCTGCCGCCCACACCGCAGTCTGTCACCCACACCGCAGTCTGCCACCCACACCGCAGTCTGTCACCCACACCGCAGTCTGTCTGCCACCCACACCGCAGTCTGTCACCCACACCGCAGTCTGTCTGCCGCCCACACCGCAGTCTGTCACCCACACCGCAGTCTGCCACCCACACCGCAGTCTGCCACCCACACCGCAGTCTGTCGCCCACACCGCAGTCTGTCACCCACACCGCAGTCTGCCACCCACACCGCAGTCTGCCGCCCACACCGCAGTCTGTCACCCACACCGCAGTCTGTCGCCCACACCGCAGTCTGCCACCCACACCGCAGTCTGTCTGCCACCCACACCGCAGTCTGTCACCCACACCGCAGTCTGCCACCCACACCGCAGTCTGCCACCCACACCGCAGTCTGTCTGCCACCCACACCGCAGTCTGTCGCCCACACCGCAGTCTGTCACCCACACCGCAGTCTGCCACCCACACCGCAGTCTGTCGCCCACACCGCAGTCTGTCTGCCACCCACACCGCAGTCTGTCTGCCACCCACACCGCAGTCTGTCTGCCACCCACACCGCAGTCTGCCACCCACACCGCAGTCTGTCTGCCACCCACACCGCAGTCTGCCGCCCACACCGCAGTCTGTCGCCCACACCGCAGTCTGTCACCCACACCGCAGTCTGTCACCCACACCGCAGTCTGTCACCCACACCGCAGTCTGTCTGTCACCCACACCGCAGTCTGTCACCCACACCGCAGTCTGCCACCCACACCGCAGTCTGTCTGCCACCCACACCGCAGTCTGTCTGCCACACCGCAGTCTGCCACCCACACCGCAGTCTGCCACCCACACCGCAGTCTGCCACCCACACCGCAGTCTGCCACCCACACCACAGTCTGTCTGCCACCCACACCGCAGTCTGCCACCCACACCGCAGTCTGTCACCCACACCGCAGTCTGTCTGCCACCCACACCACAGTCTGTCTGTCACCCACACCGCAGTCTGTCTGCCACCCACACCGCAGTCTGTCTGCCACCCACACCGCAGTCTGCCACCCACACCGCAGTCTGCCACCCACACCGCAGTCTGCCACCCACACCACAGTCTGCCACCCACACCGCAGTCTGCCACCCACACCGCAGTCTGCCGCCCACACCGCAGTCTGCCACCCACACCGCAGTCTGCCACCCACACCGCAGTCTGTCTGCCACCCACACCGCAGTCTGCCGCCCACACCGCAGTCTGTCTGCCACCCACACCGCAGTCTGTCTGCCACCCACACCGCAGTCTGTCACCCACACCGCAGTCTGTCTGCCACCCACACCGCAGTCTGCCACCCACACCGCAGTCTGTCTGCCACCCACACCGCAGTCTGCCACCCACACCGCAGTCTGTCTGCCACCCACACCGCAGTCTGCCGCCCACACCGCAGTCTGTCTGCCACCCACACCGCAGTCTGTCACCCACACCGCAGTCTGCCACCCACACCGCAGTCTGCCACCCACACCGCAGTCTGTCTGCCACCCACACCGCAGTCTGTCTGCCACCCACACCGCAGTCTGCCACCCACACCGCAGTCTGCCACCCACACCGCAGTCTGTCTGCCACCCACACCGCAGTCTGCCGCCCACACCGCAGTCTGTCTGCCACCCACACCGCAGTCTGTCTGCCACCCACACCGCAGTCTGCCACCCACACCGCAGTCTGCCGCCCACACCGCAGTCTGTCACCCACACCGCAGTCTGCCACCCACACTGCAGTCTGTCACCCACACCGCAGTCTGCCACCCACACCGCAGTCTGTCACCCACACCGCAGTCTGCCGCCCACACCGCAGTCTGTCACCCACACCGCAGTCTGCCACCCACACCGCAGTCTGCCACCCACACCGCAGTCTGCCGCCCACACCGCAGTCTGTCACCCACACCGCAGTCTGCCACCCACACCGCAGTCTGTCACCCACACCGCAGTCTGTCACCCACACCGCAGTCTGCCACCCACACCGCAGTCTGTCTGCCACCCACACCGCAGTCTGCCGCCCACACCGCAGTCTGCCGCCCACACCGCAGTCTGTCTGCCACCCACACCGCAGTCTGCCACCCACACCGCAGTCTGCCACCCACACCGCAGTCTGCCACCCACACCGCAGTCTGCCACCCACACCGCAGTCTGCCGCCCACACCGCAGTCTGCCACCCACACCGCAGTCTGTCACCCACACCGCAGTCTGCCACCCACACCGCAGTCTGTCACCCACACCGCAGTCTGTCTGCCACCCACACCGCAGTCTGCCGCCCACACCGCAGTCTGTCACCCACACCGCAGTCTGTCTGCCACCCACACCGCAGTCTGCCACCCACACCGCAGTCTGTCACCCACACCGCAGTCTGCCACCCACACCGCAGTCTGCCACCCACACCGCAGTCTGCCACCCACACCGCAGTCTGCCGCCCACACCGCAGTCTGCCACCCACACCGCAGTCTGTCACCCACACCGCAGTCTGCCACCCACACCGCAGTCTGCCGCCCACACCGCAGTCTGCCACCCACACCGCAGTCTGCCACCCACACCGCAGTCTGCCACCCACACCGCAGTCTGCCACCCACACCGCAGTCTGTCACCCACACCGCAGTCTGTCTGCCACCCACACCGCAGTCTGCCACCCACACCGCAGTCTGCCGCCCACACCGCAGTCTGCCACCCACACCGCAGTCTGTCGCCCACACCGCAGTCTGCCACCCACACCGCAGTCTGTCACCCACACCGCAGGTCTGTCACCCACACCGCAGTCTGCCGCCCACACCGCAGTCTGTCACCCACACCGCAGTCTGTCTGCCACCCCACACCGCAGTCTGCCACCCACACCGCAGTCTGTCTGCCACCCACACCGCAGTCTGCCACCCACACCGCAGTCTGCCACCCACACCGCAGTCTGCCACCCACACCGCAGTCTGTCTGCCACCCACACCGCAGTCTGTCACCCACACCGCAGTCTGCCACCCACACCGCAGTCTGCCACCCACACCGCAGTCTGTCTGCCACCCACACCGCAGTCTGCCACCCACACCGCAGTCTGCCACCCACACCGCAGTCTGTCTGCCACCCACACCGCAGTCTGTCACCCACACCGCAGTCTGCCGCCCACACCGCAGTCTGTCACCCACACCGCAGTCTGTCTGCCGCCCACACCGCAGTCTGCCGCCCACACCGCAGTCTGCCACCCACACCGCAGTCTGTCTGCCACCCACACCGCAGTCTGCCACCCACACCGCAGTCTGCCACCCACACCGCAGTCTGCCACCCACACCGCAGTCTGTCTGCCACCCACACCGCAGTCTGTCACCCACACCGCAGTCTGTCTGCCACCCACACCGCAGTCTGCCGCCCACACCGCAGTCTGCCACCCACCGCAGTCTGTCTGCCACCCACACCGCAGTCCTGCCACCCACACCGCAGTCTGCCACCCACACCGCAGTCTGCCACCCACACCGCAGTCTGCCACCCACACCGCAGTCTGCCGCCCACACCGCAGTCTGCCACCCACACCGCAGTCTGTCTGTCACCCACACCGCAGTCTGCCGCCCACACCGCAGTCTGCCGCCCACACCGCAGTCTGCCACCCACACCGCAGTCTGCCCACCCACACCGCAGTCTGCCGCCCACACCGCAGTCTGCCACCCACACCGCAGTCTGTCTGTCACCCACACCGCAGTCTGTCACCCACACCGCAGTCTGCCACCCACACCGCAGTCTGCCGCCCACACCGCAGTCTGCCACCCACACCGCAGTCTGTCTGTCACCCACACCGCAGTCTGCCGCCCACACCGCAGTCTGCCGCCCACACCGCAGTCTGCCACCCACACCGCAGTCTGTCTGCCACCCACACCGCAGTCTGTCACCCACACCCCAGTCTGCCACCCACACCGCAGTCTGTCTGCCGCCCACACCGCAGTCTGTCACCCACACCGCAGTCTGTCTGCCACCCACACCGCAGTCTGTCTGCCACCCACACCGCAGTCTGCCACCCACACCGCAGTCTGCCACCCACACCGCAGTCTGTCACCCACACCGCAGTCTGCCGCCCACACCGCAGTCTGCCACCCACACCGCAGTCTGTCACCCACACCGCAGTCTGTCACCCACACCGCAGTCTGTCACCCACACCGCAGTCTGCCACCCACACCGCAGTCTGCCACCCACACCGCAGTCTGCCACCCACACCGCAGTCTGCCACCCACACCGCAGTCTGCCACCCACACCGCAGTCTGCCACCCACACTGCAGTCTGTCACCCACACCGCAGTCTGTCACCCACACCGCAGTCTGCCACCCACACCGCAGTCTGTCACCCACACCGCAGTCTGCCACCCACACTGCAGTCTGTCTGTCACCCACACCGCAGTCTGCCACCCACACCGCAGTCTGCCACCCACACCGCAGTCTGCCACCCACACCGCAGTCTGCCACCCACACTGCAGTCTGTCTGTCACCCACACCGCAGTCTGTCACCCACACCGCAGTCTGCCACCCACACTGCAGTCTGTCTGTCACCCACACCGCAGTCTGCCACCCACACCGCAGTCTGTCTGCCACCCACACTGCAGTCTGTCACCCACACCGCAGTCTGTCACCCACACCGCAGTCTGTCACCCACACCGCAGTCTGTCACCCACACCGCAGTCTGCCACCCACACCGCAGTCTGTCTGCCACCCACACCGCAGTCTGCCACCCACACCGCAGTCTGTCTGCCACCCACACTGCAGTCTGTCACCCACACCGCAGTCTGCCGCCCACACCGCAGTCTGTCACCCACACCGCAGTCTGTCACCCACACCGCAGTCTGCCACCCACACCGCAGTCTGTCACCCACACCGCAGTCTGCCACCCACACCGCAGTCTGCCACCCACACTGCAGTCTGTCTGTCACCCACACCGCAGTCTGCCACCCACACCGCAGTCTGCCACCCACACCGCAGTCTGTCTGTCACCCACACCGCAGTCTGCCACCCACACCGCAGTCTGCCACCCACACCGCAGTCTGTCACCCACACCGCAGTCTGCCACCCACACCGCAGTCTGTCTGTCACCCACACCGCAGTCTGCCGCCCACACCGCAGTCTGTCACCCACACCGCAGTCTGCCACCCACACCGCAGTCTGTCACCCACACCGCAGTCTGTCTGCCACACCGCAGTCTGCCACCCACACCGCAGTCTGCCACCCACACCGCAGTCTGTCACCCACACCGCAGTCTGCCACCCACACCGCAGTCTGCCACCCACACTGCAGTCTGTCCTGCCACCCACACCGCAGTCTGTCACCCACACCGCAGTCTGTCACCCACACCGCAGTCTGCCACCCACACCGCAGTCTGTCTGCCACCCACACCGCAGTCTGCCACCCACACCGCAGTCTGTCTGTCACCCACACCGCAGTCTGTCTGCCACCCACACCGCAGTCTGCCGCCCACACCGCAGTCTGTCTGCCACCCACACCGCAGTCTGTCACCCACACCGCAGTCTGTCTGCCACCCACACCGCAGTCTGTCACCCACACCGCAGTCTGTCACCCACACCGCAGTCTGTCACCCACACCGCAGTCTGTCTGTCACCCACACCGCAGTCTGCCACCCACACCGCAGTCTGCCACCCACACCGCAGTCTGTCACCCACACCGCAGTCTGCCACCCACACCGCAGTCTGTCTGTCACCCACACCGCAGTCTGCCGCCCACACCGCAGTCTGTCACCCACACCGCAGTCTGCCACCCACACCGCAGTCTGTCACCCACACCGCAGTCTGTCTGCCACCCACACCGCAGTCTGCCACCCACACCGCAGTCTGCCACCCACACCGCAGTCTGTCACCCACACCGCAGTCTGTCTGCCACCCACACCGCAGTCTGCCGCCCACACCGCAGTCTGCCACCCACACTGCAGTCTGTCTGCCACCCACACCGCAGTCTGCCGCCCACACCGCAGTCTGTCACCCACACCGCAGTCTGTCTGTCACCCACACCGCAGTCTGTCACCCACACCGCAGTCTGTCACCCACACCGCAGTCTGCCACCCACACCGCAGTCTGTCACCCACACCGCAGTCTGTCACCCACACCGCAGTCTGCCGCCCACACCGCAGTCTGTCTGCCACCCACACCGCAGTCTGTCACCCACACCGCAGTCTGTCTGCCACCCACACCGCAGTCTGTCACCCACACCGCAGTCTGTCACCCACACCGCAGTCTGTCACCCACACCGCAGTCTGTCTGCCACCCACACCGCAGTCTGCCACCCACACCGCAGTCTGTCACCCACACCGCAGTCTGCCGCCCACACCGCAGTCTGTCTGTCACCCACACCGCAGTCTGTCTGCCACCCACACCGCAGTCTGCCACCCACACCGCAGTCTGTCACCCACACCGCAGTCTGTCTGCCACCCACACCGCAGTCTGCCGCCCACACCGCAGTGTGCCACCCACACCGCAGTCTGCCGCCCACACCGCAGTCTGTCTGCCACCCACACCGCAGTCTGCCGCCCACACCGCAGTCTGTCTGCCACCCACACCGCAGTCTGTCACCCACACCGCAGTCTGTCTGCCACCCACACCGCAGTCTGCCGCCCACACCGCAGTCTGCCACCCACACCGCAGTCTGCCACCCACACCGCAGTCTGCCACCCACACCGCAGTCTGCCACCCACACCGCAGTCTGCCACCCACACCGCAGTCTGCCGCCCACACCGCAGTCTGCCACCCACACCGCAGTCTGTCTGTCACCCACACCGCAGTCTGCCGCCCACACCGCAGTCTGCCGCCCACACCGCAGTCTGCCACCCACACCGCAGTCTGCCACCCACACCGCAGTCTGCCGCCCACACCGCAGTCTGCCACCCACACCGCAGTCTGTCTGTCACCCACACCGCAGTCTGTCACCCACACCGCAGTCTGCCACCCACACCGCAGTCTGCCGCCCACACCGCAGTCTGCCACCCACACCGCAGTCTGTCTGTCACCCACACCGCAGTCTGCCGCCCACACCCCAGTCTGCCACCCACACCGCAGTCTGTCTGCCGCCCACACCGCAGTCTGTCACCCACACCGCAGTCTGTCTGCCACCCACACCGCAGTCTGTCTGCCACCCACACCGCAGTCTGCCACCCACACCGCAGTCTGCCACCCACACCGCAGTCTGTCACCCACACCGCAGTCTGCCGCCCACACCGCAGTCTGCCACCCACACCGCAGTCTGTCACCCACACCGCAGTCTGTCACCCACACCGCAGTCTGTCACCCACACCGCAGTCTGCCACCCACACTGCAGTCTGTCTGTCACCCACACCGCAGTCTGTCACCCACACCGCAGTCTGCCACCCACACTGCAGTCTGTCTGTCACCCACACCGCAGTCTGCCACCCACACCGCAGTCTGTCACCCACACCGCAGTCTGCCACCCACACCGCAGTCTGCCACCCACACTGCAGTCTGTCTGTCACCCACACCGCAGTCTGTCTGCCACCCACACCGCAGTCTGCCACCCACACCGCAGTCTGTCACCCACACCGCAGTCTGCCACCCACACCGCAGTCTGTCACCCACACCGCAGTCTGCCACCCACACCGCAGTCTGCCACCCACACCGCAGTCTGCCACCCACACCGCAGTCTGCCGCCCACACTGCAGTCTGTCTGTCACCCACACCGCAGTCTGCCACCCACACCGCAGTCTGTCTGTCACCCACACCGCAGTCTGTCACCCACACCGCAGTCTGTCACCCACACCGCAGTCTGTCACCCACACCGCAGTCTGCCACCCACACCGCAGTCTGTCACCCACACCGCAGTCTGCCACCCACACCGCAGTCTGCCACCCACACCGCAGTCTGCCACCCACACCGCAGTCTGTCTGCCGCCCACACCGCAGTCTGTCTGCCACCCACACCGCAGTCTGCCGCCCACACCGCAGTCTGCCACCCACACCGCAGTCTGTCTGCCACCCACACCGCAGTCTGCCACCCACACCGCAGTCTGCCACCCACACCGCAGTCTGTCACCCACACCGCAGTCTGCCACCCACACCGCAGTCTGTCTGTCACCCACACCGCAGTCTGCCACCCACACCGCAGTCTGCCGTCCACACCGCAGTCTGTCTGCCACCCACACCGCAGTCTGTCTGCCACACCGCAGTCTGCCACCCACACCGCAGTCTGTCTGCCACCCACACCGCAGTCTGCCACCCACACCGCAGTCTGTCTGCCACCCACACCGCAGTCTGCCACCCACACCGCAGTCTGTCTGTCACCCACCCCGCAGTCTGTCTGCCACCCACACCGCAGTCTGTCTGCCACCCACACCGCAGTCTGTCTGCCACCCACACCGCAGTCTGCCACCCACACCGCAGTCTGTCTGCCACCCACACCGCAGTCTGCCACCCACACCGCAGTCTGTCTGCCACCCACACCGCAGTCTGCCACCCACACCGCAGTCTGTCTGTCACCCACCCCGCAGTCTGTCTGCCACCCACACCGCAGTCTGTCTGCCACCCACACCGCAGTCTGTCTGCCACCCACACCGCAGTCTGCCACCCACACCGCAGTCTGTCTGCCACCCACACCGCAGTCTGTCTCCCACACCGCAGTCTGTCTGTCACCCACACCGCAGTCTGTCTGCCACCCACACCGCAGTCTGCCACCCACACCGCAGTCTGTCACCCACACCGCAGTCTGTCTGCCACCCACACCGCAGTCTGCCACCCACACCGCAGTCTGTCTGCCACCCACACCGCAGTCTGCCACCCACACCGCAGTCTGTCTCCCACCCACACCGCAGTCTGTCACCCACACCGCAGTCTGTCTGCCACCCACACCGCAGTCTGCCACCCACACCGCAGTCTGCCACCCACACCGCAGTCTGCCGCCCACACCGCAGTCTGCCACCCACACCGCAGTCTGTCACCCACACCGCAGTCTGTCACCCACACCGCAGTCTGTCTGTCACCCACACCGCAGTCTGTCACCCACACCGCAGTCTGTCACCCACACCGCAGTCTGTCACCCACACCGCAGTCTGTCTGTCACCCACACCGCAGTCTGTCACCCACACCGCAGTCTGCCACCCACACCGCAGTCTGTCACCCACACCGCAGTCTGTCTGCCGCCCACACCGCAGTCTGTCGCCCCACACCGCAGTCTGTCACCCACACCGCAGTCTGTCTGTCACCCACACCGCAGTCTGTCACCCACACCGCAGTCTGCCACCCACACCGCAGTCTGTCTGTCACCCACACCGCAGTCTGTCACCCACACCGCAGTCTGCCACCCACACCGCAGTCTGCCACCCACACCGCAGTCTGCCACCCACACCGCAGTCTGTCACCCACACCGCAGTCTGCCACCCACACCGCAGTCTGTCTGCCACCCACACCGCAGTCTGCCGCCCACACCGCAGTCTGTCACCCACACCGCAGTCTGCCGCCCACACCGCAGTCTGTCACCCACACCGCAGTCTGCCACCCACACCGCAGTCTGCCACCCACACCGCAGTCTGTCACCCACACCGCAGTCTGTCACCCACACCGCAGTCTGTCTGCCACCCACACCGCAGTCTGTCACCCACACCGCAGTCTGCCACCCACACCGCAGTCTGCCACCCACACCGCAGTCTGTCACCCACACCGCAGTCTGCCACCCACACCGCAGTCTGCCACCCACACCGCAGTCTGTCTGCCACCCCACACCGCAGTCTGTCACCCACACCGCAGTCTGTCTGTCACCCACACCGCAGTCTGTCTGTCACCCACACCGCAGTCTGCCACCCACACCGCAGTCTGTCTGCCACCCACACCGCAGTCTGTCACCCACACCGCAGTCTGCCACCCACACCACAGTCTGTCTGCCACCCACACCGCAGTCTGCCGCCCACACCGCAGTCTGTCTGCCACCCACACCGCAGTCTGTCTGCCGCCCACACCGCAGTCTGTCACCCACACCGCAGTCTGCCACCCACACCGCAGTCTGTCACCCACACCGCAGTCTGCCACCCACACCGCAGTCTGCCACCCACACCGCAGTCTGTCACCCACACCGCAGTCTGTCTGCCACCCACACCGCAGTCTGCCGCCCACACCGCAGTCTGCCACCCACACCGCAGTCTGTCTGCCACCCACACCGCAGTCTGTCACCCACACCGCAGTCTGCCACCCACACCGCAGTCTGCCACCCACACCGCAGTCTGTCGCCCACACCGCAGTCTGCCACCCACACCGCAGTCTGTCTGCCACCCACAACCGCAGTCTGCCACCCACACCGCAGTCTGTCACCCACACCGCAGTCTGCCACCCACACCGCAGTCTGGTCGCCCACGACCGCAGTCTGTCTGTCACCCACACCGCAGTCTGTCTGCCACCCACACCGCAGTCTGTCTGCCACCCACACCGCAGTCTGTCTGCCACCCACACCGCAGTCTGCCACCACACCGCAGTCTGTCTGCCACCCACACCGCAGTCTGTCTGGTCACCCACACCGCAGTCTGTCACCCACACCGCAGTCTGTCACCCACACCGCAGTCTGTCTGTCACCCACACCGCAGTCTGTCACCCACACCGCAGTCTGTCTGCCACCCACACCGCAGTCTTGCCGCCCACACCGCAGTCTGCCACCCACACCGCAGTCTGTCTGCCACCCACACCGCAGTCTGTCACCCACACCCCAGTCTGCCACCCACACCGCAGTCTGCCACCCACACCGCAGTCTGTCGCCCACAACCGCAGTCTGCCACCCACACCGCAGTCCTGTCTGCCACCCACACCGCAGTCTGCCACCCACACCGCAGTCTGTCACCCACACCGCAGTCTGCCACCCACACCGCAGTCTGTCGCCCACACCGCAGTCTGTCTGTCACCCACACCGCAGTCTGTCTGCCACCCACACCGCAGTCTGTCTGCCACCCACACCGCAGTCTGTCTGCCACCCACACCGCAGTCTGCCACCCACACCGCAGTCTGTCTGCCACCCACACCGCAGTCTGTCTGTCACCCACACCGCAGTCTGTCACCCACACCGCAGTCTGTCACCCACACCGCAGTCTGTCTGTCACCCACACCGCAGTCTGTCACCCACACCGCAGTCTGTCTGCCACCCACACCGCAGTCTGCCGCCCACACCCGCAGTCTGCCACCCACACCGCAGTCTGTCTGCCACCCACACCGCAGTCTGTCACCCACACCCCAGTCTGCCACCCACACCGCAGTCTGTCTGCCACCCACACCGCAGTCTGCCACCCACACCGCAGTCTGTCTGCCGCCCACACCGCAGTCTGTCTGCCACCCACACCGCAGTCTGTCACCCACACCGCAGTCTGTCACCCACACCGCAGTCTGCCACCCACACCGCAGTCTGTCACCCACACCGCAGTCTGCCACCCACACCGCAGTCTGTCACCCCACACCGCAGTCTGTCTCCCACACCGCAGTCTGTCACCCACACCGCAGTCTGCCACCCACACCGCAGTCTGTCACCCACACCGCAGTCTGTCACCCACACCGCAGTCTGTCACCCACACCGCAGTCTGCCACCCACACCGCAGTCTGCCGCCCACACCGCAGTCTGCCACCCACACCGCAGTCTGTCACCCACACCGCAGTCTGTCTGCCACCCACACCGCAGTCTGTCTGCCACCCCACACCGCAGTCTGCCACCCACACCGCAGTCTGCCGCCCACACCGCAGTCTGCCACCCACACCGCAGTCTGTCACCCACACCGCAGTCTGCCACCCACACCGCAGTCTGTCTGCCACCCACACCGCAGTCTGTCTGCCACCCACACCGCAGTCTGCCACCCACACCGCAGTCTGTCACCCACACCGCAGTCTGCCACCCACACCGCAGTCCTGCCACCCACACCGCAGTCTGTCGCCCACACCGCAGTCTGTCGCCCACACCGCAGTCTGTCTGCCACCCACACCGCAGTCTGTCACCCACACCGCAGTCTGCCACCCACACCGCAGTCTGCCGCCCCACACCGCAGTCTGCCGCCCACACCGCAGTCTGTCACCCACACCGCAGTCTGTCACCCACACCGCAGTCTGTCACCCACACCGCAGTCTGCCACCCACACCGCAGTCTGTCACCCACACCGCAGTCTGCCACCCACACCGCAGTCTGCCACCCACACCGCAGTCTGCTGTCTACACCGCAGTCTGCCACCCACACCGCAGTCTGCCGCCCACACCGCAGTCTGTCACCCACACCGCAGTCTGCTGTCTACACCGCAGTCTGCCACCCACACCGCAGTCTGCCACCACACCGCAGTCTGTCGCCCACACCGCAGTCTGTCACCCACACCGCAGTCTGCTGTCTACACCGCAGTCTGCCACCCACACCGCAGTCTGTCACCCACACCGCAGTCTGCCACCCACACCGCAGTCTGCCACCCACACCGCAGTCTGCTGTCTACACCGCAGTCTGCCACCCACACCGCAGTCTGTCGCCCACACCGCATTCCTCATTGAATTCCAATTCTTCAAATGTATCCTTCCTCCTGGGGCTCCGCCTCTTCCTCAGCAATAATCCCACCTTTAATAATAATCTTTATTGTCACAAGTAGGCTTACATTAACACTGCAATGAAGTTACTGTGAAAAGCCCCTAGTCGCCACACTCCGGCGCCTGTTCGGGTCACTCAGGGAGAATTCAGAATGTCCAATTCACCCAACAGCACGTCTTTCGGGACTTGTGGGAGGGAACAGGGGGAGGGGGGTATGGGAGGAGGAGGAGGGACGGGGGGAAGGGGGGAAAGGAAGGTAGTGGGGTGGAGGGAGCGGGGGTAGGGGTGAGGGAGGAAGACGGTGGGGGGTGGAGGAAGCGGGGGGAGGGGTGAGGGAGGAAGGGGCTGGGGGGTGGATGAAGCGGGGGAGGGTGAGGGAGGAAGGGGGGTGGGGGAAGCGGGGGGGAGGGGGGTAGGGGTGGAGGGAGAGGGGTGAGGGAGGAAGGGGGTGGGGGGTGGAGGAAGCGGGGGGGAGGGGTGAGGGGAGGAAGGGGGTGGGGGGGTGGAGGAAGCGGGGTGAGGGGTGAGGGAGGAAGGGGGTGGGGGGAAGCGGGGGGGAGGGGGGTAGGGGTGGAGGGAGAGGGGTGAGGGAGGAAGGGGGTGGGGGGTGGAGGAAGCGGGGGGGAGGGGTGAGGGAGGAAGGGGGTGGGGGGGTGGAGGAAGCGGGGTGAGGGGTGAGGGAGGAAGGGGGTGGGGGGTGGAGGAAGCGGGGGGGAGGGGGGAGGGAGGAAGGGGGTGGGGGTGGAGGAGTTGGGTAAATATTTGAAATGCCGAATTGGCAGGAGGAAAGAGTCAAATTGGGAAAGTTCCAGTGGGCTAACACAGGCACGACGGACTGAAGGGCCTCCTGCTGTCTGATATCTCCGATTGTCGGAGCTAGTGTCCTCTGAAAGATTTATTAAATGCTTGACAGTGTTGAGCGGTTCTCAGTTCAGGTTAATATCTCCGTATAGTCACGAAAACAGAGGGGGTGCTGGGGAGGGTGGGCTGGGGGTCGTGTGCTGGGGGGGTGCTGGGAGGGGGGGTGTTGGGGAGGGGGGTGCTGGGGGGGGTGCTGGGAGGGTGCTGGGAGGGGGGGTGCTGGGGGGGGGTGCTGGGAGGGGGGGGTGCTGGGGGGGGGTGCTGGGGGGTTGGGAGGGAGTGCTGGGGGGTTGGGAGGGGGGTGCTGGGGGGGGGTGCTGAGGCGTTGGGAAGGGGTGCTGGGAGGGGGGTGCTGGGGGGTTGGGAGGGGGTGCTGGGGGGGTTGGGAGGGGGTGCTGGGGGGGTTGGGAGGGGGGTGCTGGGGGGTTGGGAGGGGGGTGCTGGGGGGGTGCTGAGGCGTTGGGAGGGGGTGCTGGGGGGGTGCTGAGGGGGTTGGGAGGGGGTGCTGGGGGGGGGTGCTGGGGGGTGCGGGTACTCACAGTTCAGGTTAATATCTCCGTATAGTAACGGCAGCAGGGGGGAATGTAGGGGGTGCTGGGTGTAGCGGAGAATTGGGTTCCTTCTGTACGTCTCATCCACAATCTCTGAATTTGAGCTGTTCTCCTGAAAGATTAAAACAAGTTTATTCTCGGCTTTTAATCAAAACAGATGGAAGTGAAATATTCCCGAGACTAGACCTCCCCAAGTTCCAGTAACTCATTCAACAAATCAAACTGGATCATACACACCCAACACAGACAAACGTCCCGAACACGAGCCAGGGTCACACGGAGTGGGGATGATGCCATCGTGCGCGAGTAACCCAGAGACCCAGCTGTGTCCAATCCCATCGTCACAACTGGCGGAATTTAAATCAATTAAATCGAAAGTTAGTCTCAGTAACGGTGACCATGAAACCATTGCCGATTATCGTTAAAAACCCATCTGGGTCACTAATGTCCTTCAGCGAAGGAAATCTGCCGTCCTTACCCGGCCCGGGCCTACACGTGATCCAGACCCACAGCAATGGGGCTAAGTTTTAATTGCCCCCCCCCCCCTCCCCCCCCCCCCCCCCCCCCCCCAGAAATGCCGCAATTAGGGCGGGGCAAACAAATCCTGATTTTGGGGATAAAATAATAAAGGAAAAATAACCGAAACGGGAAATGGACACACACGCGCTCTCACACAGACACGCTCACACAGACACGCTCACCACAGACACGCTCACACAGACACGCTCACTCAGACACGCTCACACAGACACACTCACACAGACACGCTCTCACAGACACCCACACAGACACGCTCACACAGACACGCTCTCACAGACACGCTCTCACAGACACGCTCTCACAGACACCGCTCTCACGACACGCTCTCACAGACACGCTTGTCATGATATTCAAACACACACATCATGATGGACACACTAACAGGCAAATCAGAGTACACAACACCACAACCAATCACAGACAAGAACACCAACCACATAAAAAGCACGAGCACGACACCTGGAGGTCAGTAGGTCTGGGGAGAAGGAAACAAGAAAGAGCTGTTGAAACACCACAAGCAGGGAGCCCCCCACGTGCAGAGTGCAAAGACCAAGTTGTAAATAGTGAGTTTAAATAAAGAAGTGTTGTACCATATGCAACTGTGTTGGCTCATCTGTGTGTCAGAACACCCAACACCACATGGTACAGGAGTGGATCGATACCTGCCTACTAACCTGCCATTCTGGACATGGACCACACCGGCAAACCGCAGCCGATGCAAGTCACGGGGAACCTAGGCACCAACTGGAAGCTCTACAGGCAGCGATTTGACCTGTACATCCGTGCCACCGAAAAACAGAATGCCTCGGATGATTCGAAGATTGCAATGCTCCTCTTCTACGCAGGCCCCCACCCGAACGATGTCTTTAACTCACTGGTGTTCGAAGAAGGCGAAAACCAGGCCAAATATGACACGGTCATCCTCAAACTGGACCAGCACTTTCAAACTGAAGTAAACGAAACTTTTGAAAGATACATCTTTCAGCAACGCCTGCAAGGTAAGGAGGAGCTTTTTCAACCCTTTTTGACGCACCTCCGGATTCTAGCGCAGTCCTGCGGTTACGGCACCACTACAGAGTCCATGATCAGGGACCAGATTGTTTTTGGCGTTGCCTCTAGTGGCCTACGCCAGCAGCTTCTTAAAATAAAGAGCCTCACCTTAGCGTCTGCTGTGGAAGCCTGTGTCCTCCATGAAAATGCTGCCTGCCGTTTTGCCCGATTTCAGGCGTCCGAGTTGGCACGGAGGGGGTCCCCAGCCGTCGAATCGGCAAGCCAGGCCGCCCACGACGTTGAACGCATCCAGGCCGTCGATTTCTTCCCGCCCCACGGCCCGGACGACAGCGGCCGCTTCCCGCGCTTTTCGCGGTCTCCCGCGCAGGTGCGCGCCAAAAATAACGGCCACAACGAGGGACGCACTGCGCAGGCGCGCCCACCGCAAGATCGCACTGCGCATGCGCAGTGGCGCAACGAACGCCGTGACGTCATGACGTGCAGAAATTGTGGAGGTCTACACTTAAAAGGGCAATGTCCTGCAAAATACCGACAGTGCAACAGATGTGCCATGATAGGCCACTACGCAGCCCGCTGTCGTGCGGCTCAACCCATGGATCCGGCGCATCCTCGACAACCTCGCACACGAGTCAGGACCGTCCAGCCCACGCATCAAGACTTCCAATTAAGTGATGCAGATGACCAGGATGACTTCCGAGTTGCCGTCATTGATGTCAACAAGGTCAATGCCATCAATCCAGACGATGAGTGGTGTGCCACCCTGACGGTCAACCGATCGCGCGTCGCCTTCCGTCTGGACACCGGCGCATCCGCCAACCTGATTGCTTACTCTGCAGTCCAGGCCATGAAGGTCAAACCACCCATCACACCATCCCGGCTTAAGATGGTTGACTATAACGGGAACGTTATCCCGTCCATAGGATCTTGCCAGCTACAGGTGACTCACAAGAGGTACACGGCCACACTCCCCTTCGAAGTTGTGGGCTCATCAAAGGACTCGTTACTGGGCGCACAAGCGTGTAAGGTCCTTCACCTGGTACAGCGCATCATGTCTCTCTCTCCAGATGAGATATCCGACTTCCCGGATGCTGAGTTCCACGCGAATCTCCATTCCCTCCTCGCTCACAACCAGGAGGTTTTTGAAGGCATGGGGACATTGCCACACACGTACAAGATTCGACTCAGACCGGACGCCATCCCTGTCGTTCACGCACCTCGCAGGGTTCCTGCGCCTCTCAAAGACCGCCTCAAGGCACAACTGCAGATTCTTCAGGACCAAGGGGTCCTATCCAAGGTCACGGAGCCCACGCCATGGGTCAGCTCCATGGTCTGTGTAAAGAAGCCCTCTGGCGAGCTCCGTATATGTATAGATCCAAAAGATCTGAACAACAACATCATGCGGGAACACTATCCCATCCCGAAACGAGAAGACCTCACCAGCGAGATGGCGCGAGCCAACATATTCACTAAATTGGATGCGTCCAAAGGATTCTGGCAGATCAAACTGGACCCGGCCAGCCGAAGACTATGCACATTCAACACCCCTTTTGGCAGATTCTGCTACAACCGGATGCCATTCGGCATCATTTCGGCATCTGAAGTATTCCACCGCATTATGGAACAGATGATGGAAGGCATCGAAGGGGTACGTGTATATGTGGACGATATCATCATTTGGTCCACCACTCCGCAGGAACACATGCATCGTCTGCGACGTGTCTTCACCCGCATACGGCAAAATGGCCTGCGTCTCAACCGTGCGAAGTGTGCTTTCGGCCAGACGGAGCTGAAATTCCTCGGGGACCACATCTCAAGGTCCGGGGTCCGTCCCGATGCAGACAAGGTTAGCGCCATCACAGCCATGCCACGACCGGCTGACAAGAAGGCTGTCTTAAGATTCCTCGGCATGGTCAACTTCCTTGGGAAGTTCATTCCCAACCTGGCTTCTCATACAACAAACATGCGCCATCTCGTAAAAAAATCGACGGAATTCAACTGGCACCAGTCGCATCAGCGGGAATGGGAGGAGCTCAAGCACAAACTGGTCACGGCACCAGTGCTGGCCTTCTTTGACACGACTCGCCCTACAAAGATCTCAACAGACGCCAGCCAATCTGGTATTGGAGCGGTACTCCTCCAAAAAGACAGCACGTCATCATGGGCCCCGGTTGCGTATGCCTCACGAGCCATGACCCCTACCGAACAGCGCTACGCGCAAATCGAAAAAGAATGCCTGGGCTTGTTAACTGGACTGGACAAGTTCCACGGCTATGTGTATGGCCTGCCACGATTCACGGTCGAAACTGACCACCGCCCCCTGGTCAACATCATTAACAAAGACCTGAACGACATGACTCCTCGCCTCCAGCGCATCTTACTCAAACTCAGGAGGTACGATTTTGAACTGATCTACACTCCGGGGAAGGAACTCATCGTGGCGGACACTCTTTCCCGAGCAGTGAGCACACCACCAGATGCAGAGGGGTTCGTGCGTCAAATTGAGGCACACGTGACTCTGACAGCAGCAAATATGCCAGCTGATGATCCTAGTCTGGCCCACATACGCGCAGAGACGGCGACTGACCCTCTGCTGCAGCGAGTGATGCGCCACATGACGGAAGGGTGGCTAAAAGGGCAGTGCCCCCAGTTTTATAATGTGCGAGATGATCTCACCAATATAGACGGGGTCCTTATGAAATCGCATAGGATCGTCATTCCACACAGTGTGCGCCAGATGATTCTTCGTCAACTACACGAAGGCCACTTGGGCGTCGAAAAATGCAGACGAAGGGCCCGGGAGGCGGTATATTGGCCGGGTATTAATGAAGACATAGCCAACATGGTGCTCAACTGCACAACCTGTCAGAGGTTTCAGCCAGCGCAACCTCCGGAAACACTTCTACCACACGAGATGGTGACGTCCCCCTGGGCGAAGGTGGGTGTTGACCTATTTCACGCGCTCGGCAGAGATTACATTGTTATTATAGACTACTTCTCAAACTACCCGGAAGTCATGCCTCTCCATGATCTGACGTCGTCCGCAGTCATTGGGGCCTGCAAGGAAACGTTTGCTCGCCATGGCATTCCAAGGACTGTCATGTCAGACAATGGACCTTGTTTTGCCAGCCGTGAATGGTCGTCCTTTGCCGCAGCATATGGTTTCACTCATGTGACATCCAGCCCTCTGCATCCACAATCGAACGGGAAGGCTGAAAAGGGTGTCCACATCGCAAAGCGGCTCCTGTGCAAGGCGGCTGATGCCGGATCGGACTTTAACCTTGCCTTGCTGGCCTATCGATCGGCCCCGTTATCCACGGGCCTCTCGCCAGCGCAGCTACTAATGGGTCGCTCCCTCAGGACGACGGTACCTTCCGTCCTGGCACCGACAACAGACCATGAGGCGGTTCTTCGGAACATGCAACTGCAGCGTGATCGCCAGAAAGGGCGGTACGACACACGAGCGACGGACCTGCCCCCCCTGTCCTCCGGAGACAAAGTACGCGTCCATCAACCGTATGGTGGCTGGTCAGCACCGGCCGAAGTCCTCCGACAAGTGGCTCCCCGCTCGTTCCTGGTTCGCATGCCGGATGGTTCCGTGCGTCGCCGCAATCGGCGCGCCCTTCGCCGACTTCCACGCTCACAGCCACACAACACGCCAGATCCTCAACAGGCTTCCGAGGATGACTTTGTGGAGCTGCCGCACATCACGCCCTTTCCATCGCCACCCATGGCCATGCCTGCACAGCAGCCGGTGGTTCTTGATCCACCCTTAAGGCGGTCAACCCGAATTCGTCGCAAACCCATTAGAATGGACTTATAATACAGTTCATATGCTTAATAAGTTGGACAATTTTACATGATAACCTGTTGTTGTTTATCGTTCCAGATGTCGTCTGACTGGGCAACTGATCAAATTTTTTTTTTCTTCTTCTCTCGTTCGCATTTCTGTTATGTTATGGTACAACTGGATTCATGTGACGCACTCGACATCGCCCCATGTACATAGTTCCGTCATAGACACATGCTGCACACGACACACACACACTCTTAGATGCACTCACGTCACGATCATATTTATTACCACGTAGGCACATATCTTTGTAAAAAGGGGGGATGTCATGATATTCAAACACACACATCATGATGGACACACTAACAGGCAAATCAGAGTACACAACACCACAACCAATCACAGACAAGAACACCAACCACATAAAAAGCACGAGCACGACACCTGGAGGTCAGTAGGTCTGGGGAGAAGGGAACAGAAAGAGCTGATGAAACACCACAAGCAGGGAGCCCCCCACGTGCAGAGTGCAAAGACCAAGTTGTAAATAGTGAGTTTAAATAAAGAAGTGTTGTACCATATGCAACTGTGTTGGCTCATCTGTGTGTCAGAACACCCAACACCACAACGCTCACACAGACACGCTCACACAGACACGCTCACACAGACACGCTCTCACAGACTCACTCACACAGACTCACTCACACAGACACGCTCTCACAGACTCACTCACACAGACTCACTCACACAGACACGCTCTCACAGACACGCTCTCACAGACACGCTCACACAGACACGCTCTCACAGACACGCTCTCACAGACTCACTCACACAGACTCACTCACACAGACTCACTCACACAGACTCACTCACTCACTCAGACTCACTCTCACAGACACGCTCACAGACACGCTCACAGACACGCTCACACAGACACGCTCACACAGACACGCTCTCACAGACTCACTCACACAGACTCACTCACACAGACACGCTCTCACAGACACGCTCACACAGACACGCTCTCACAGACACGCTCACACAGACACGCTCACACAGACACGCTCTCACAGACACGCTCACACAGACACGCTCACACAGACACGCTCACACAGACACGCTCACACAGACACGCTCTCACAGACACGCTCACACAGACACGCTCACACAGACACGCTCTCACAGACACGCTCTCACAGACTCACTCACTCACACAGACTCACTCTCACAGACTCACTCACACAGACTCACTCACTCAGACTCACTCACTCAGACTCACTCACACAGACTCACTCACACAGACTCACTCACTCAGACTCACTCACACAGACTCACTCACACAGACTCACTCACTCAGACTCACTCACTCAGACTCACTCACACAGACTCACTCACACAGACTCACTCACACAGACTCACTCACTCAGACTCACTCACACAGACTCACTCACACAGACTCACTCACACAGACTCACTCACACAGACTCACTCACTCAGACTCACTCACTCAGACTCACTCACACAGACTCACTCACTCAGACTCACTCACACAGACTCACTCACACAGACTCACTCACACAGACTCACTCACTCAGACTCACTCACTCACACAGACTCACTCACACAGACTCACTCACACAGACTCACTCACTCACACAGACTCACTCACTCACTCAGACTCACTCACTCAGACTCACTCACACAGACTCACTCACTCAGACTCACTCACTCACACAGACTCACTCACACAGACTCACTCACACAGACTCACTCACACAGACTCACTCACACAGACTCACTCACTCAGACTCACTCACACAGACTCACTCACTCACACAGACTCACTCACACAGACTCACTCACTCAGACTCACTCACTCAGACTCACTCACTCAGACTCACTCACACAGACTCACTCACTCACACAGACTCACTCACTCACTCAGACTCACTCACACAGACTCACTCACACAGACTCACTCACACAGACTCACTCACTCAGACTCACTCACTCAGACTCACTCACTCAGACTCACTCACACAGACTCACTCACTCACTCAGACTCACTCACACAGACTCACTCACTCAGACTCACTCACACAGACTCACTCACTCAGACTCACTCACTCACACAGACTCACTCACTCACACAGACTCACTCACACAGACTCACTCACTCACACAGACTCACTCACTCACACAGACTCACTCACTCAGACTCACTCACTCAGACTCACTCACTCAGACTCACTCACACAGACTCACTCACTCACACAGACTCACTCACTCAGACTCACTGACACAGACTCACTCACTCAGACTCACTCACACAGACTCACTCACTCACACAGACTCACTCACACAGACTCACTCACACAGACTCACTCACACAGACTCACTCACACAGACTCACTCACACAGACTCACTCACTCACACAGACTCACTCACTCACACAGACTCACTCACACATACTCACTCACACAGACTCACTCACACAGACTCACTCACACAGACTCACTCACACAGACTCACTCACTCAGACTCACTCACTCAGACTCACTCACACAGACTCACTCACTCAGACTCACTCACACAGACTCACTCACTCACACAGACTCACTCACTCACACAGACTCACTCACACAGACTCACTCACTCAGACTCACTCACACAGACTCACTCACTCAGACTCACTCACTCAGACTCACTCACACAGACTCACTCACTCACACAGACTCACTCACTCAGACTCACTGACACAGACTCACTCACTCAGACTCACTCACACAGACTCACTCACTCACACAGACTCACTCACACAGACTCACTCACACAGACTCACTCACACAGACTCACTCACACAGACTCACTCACTCACACAGACTCACTCACACAGACTCACTCACTCACACAGACTCACTCACACATACTCACTCACACAGACTCACTCACACAGACTCACTCACACAGACTCACTCACTCAGACTCACTCACTCAGACTCACTCACACAGACTCACTCACTCAGACTCACTCACACAGACTCACTCACTCACACAGACTCACTCACTCACACAGACTCACTCACACAGACTCACTCACTCAGACTCACTCACACAGACTCACTCACACAGACTCACTCACTCACACAGACTCACTCACACAGACTCACTCACTCAGACTCACTCACACAGACTCACTCACTCACACAGACTCACTCACACAGACTCACTCACACAGACTCACTCACACAGACTCACTCACACAGACTCACTCACTCACACAGACTCACTCACACAGACTCACTCACTCACACAGACTCACTCACACATACTCACTCACACAGACTCACTCACACAGACTCACTCACACAGACTCACTCACACAGACTCACTCACTCACACAGACTCACTCACACAGACTCACTCACACAGACTCACTCACTCACACAGACTCACTCACACAGACTCACTCACACAGACTCACTCACTCAGACTCACTCACTCAGACTCACTCACTCACACACTCACAGACTCACTCACACAGACTCACTCACTCACACAGACTCACTCACTCAGACTCACTCACACAGACTCACTCACTCACACAGACTCACTCACACAGACTCACTCACACAGACTCACTCACTCAGACTCACTCACTCAGACTCACTCACTCACACACTCACACAGACTCACTCACACAGACTCACTCACACAGACTCACTCACACAGACTCACTCACTCAGACTCACTCACTCAGACTCACTCACTCACACACTCACACAGACTCACTCACACAGACTCACTCACACAGACTCACTCACACAGACTCACTCACACAGACTCACTCACACAGACTCACTCACTCAGACTCACTCACACAGACTCACTCACTCAGACTCACTCACACAGAATCACTCACTCAGACTCACTCACTCAGACTCACTCACTCACACACTCACACAGACTCACTCACACAGACTCACTCACACAGACTCACTCACACAGACTCACTCACACA
Organism: Scyliorhinus torazame; assembly: GCF_047496885.1. Classification (NCBI taxonomy): domain Eukaryota; kingdom Metazoa; phylum Chordata; class Chondrichthyes; order Carcharhiniformes; family Scyliorhinidae; genus Scyliorhinus; species Scyliorhinus torazame. The sequence goes on along the minus strand of NC_092708.1, from coordinate 1,282,056 downwards.
GACTCACTCACTCAGACTCACTCACACAGACTCACTCACACAGACTCACTCACACAGACTCACTCACACAGACTCACTCACACAGACTCACTCACTCAGACTCACTCACACAGACTCACTCACACAGACTCACTCACACAGACTCACTCACACAGACTCACTCACACAGACTCACTCACTCAGACTCACTCACTCAGACTCACTCACACAGAATCACTCACTCAGACTCACTCACTCAGACTCACTCACTCACACAGACTCACTCACTCACACACTCACACAGACTCACTCACACAGACTCACTCACTCACACAGACTCACTCACACAGACTCACTCACTCACACAGACTCACTCACTCACACAGACTCACTCACTCAGACTCACTCACTCACACAGACTCACTCACTCAGACTCACTCACACAGACTCACTCACTCACACACTCACACAGACTCACTCACTCAGACTCACTCACTCACACAGACTCACTCACACAGACTCACTCACTCAGACTCACTCACTCAGACTCACTCACACACACACTCACACAGACTCACTCACTCAGACTCACTCACTCAGACTCACTCACACAGACTCACTCACTCACACAGACTCACTCACTCAGACTCACTCACTCACTCACTCACACAGACTCACTCACTCAGACTCACTCACTCAGACTCACTCACACAGACTCACTCACTCACACAGACTCACTCACTCAGACTCACTCACTCACACAGACTCACTCACTCACTCACACAGACTCACTCACTCAGACTCACTCACTCAGACTCACTCACTCACTCACTCACACAGACTCACTCACTCAGACTCACTCACTCAGACTCACTCACACAGACTCACTCACTCACACAGACTCACTCACTCAGACTCACTCACTCACACAGACTCACTCACTCACTCACACAGACTCACTCACTCAGACTCACTCACTCAGACTCACTCACACAGACTCACTCACTCAGACTCACTCACACAGACTCACTCACACAGACTCACTCACTCACACAGACTCACTCACTCAGACTCACTCACACAGACTCACTCACACAGACTCACTCACACAGACTCACTCACTCAGACTCACTCACTCAGACTCACTCACACAGACTCACTCACACAGACTCACTCACACAGACTCACTCACACAGACTCACTCACACAGACTCACTCACTCACACAGACTCACTCACACAGACTCACTCACACAGACTCACTCACACAGACTCACTCACTCACACACTCACACAGACTCACTCACTCAGACTCACTCACTCAGACTCACTCACACAGACTCACTCACACAGACTCACTCACACAGACTCACTCACTCACACAGACTCACTCACTCAGACTCACTCACTCAGACTCACTCACACAGACTCACTCACTCACACCGACTCACTCACTCAGACTCACTCACACAGACTCACTCACTCACACAGACTCACTCACACAGACTCACTCACACACACAGACTCACTCACTCAGACTCACTCACTCACACAGACTCACTCACACAGACTCACTCACACAGACTCACTCACTCACTCAGACTCACTCACTCACACAGACTCACTCACACAGACTCACTCACTCAGACTCACTCACACAGACTCACTCACACAGACTCACTCACTCAGACTCACTCACTCACTCACTCACTCACACACACAGACTCACTCACTCACTCACTCAGACTCACTCACTCACTCACTCACACAGACTCACTCACTCACTCACTCAGACTCACTCACTCACTCACTCACACAGACTCACTCACACAGACTCACTCACACAGACTCACTCACTCAGACTCACTCACACAGACTCACTCACTCACTCACACAGACTCACTCACACAGACTCACTCACTCACACAGACTCACTCACTCACACAGACTCACTCACTCACACAGACTCACTCACACAGACTCACTCACTCAGACTCACTCACACAGACTCACTCACTCAGACTCACTCACACAGACTCACTCACTCAGACTCACTCACTCAGACTCACTCACACAGACTCACTCACACAGACTCACTCACTCAGACTCACTCACACAGACTCACTCACTCAGACTCACTCACTCAGACTCACTCACACAGACTCACTCACACAGACTCACTCACACAGACTCACTCACTCACACAGACTCACTCACTCACACAGACTCACTCACACAGACTCACTCACTCACTCACTCACACAGACTCACTCACACAGACTCACTCACACAGACTCACTCACTCAGACTCACTCACACAGACTCACTCACTCAGACTCACTCACTCAGACTCACTCACACAGACTCACTCACACAGACTCACTCACTCACTCACTCACACAGACTCACTCACACAGACTCACTCACACAGACTCACTCACTCAGACTCACTCACACAGACTCACTCACTCAGACTCACTCACTCAGACTCACTCACACAGACTCACTCACACAGACTCACTCACTCACACAGACTCACTCACTCAGACTCACTCACTCACACAGACTCACTCACTCACACAGACTCACTCACACAGACTCACTCACTCACTCACTCACACAGACTCACTCACACAGACTCACTCACACAGACTCACTCACACAGACTCACTCACTCAGACTCACTCACTCACACAGACTCACTCACACAGACTCACTCACTCAGACTCACTCACTCAGACTCACTCACTCACACAGACTCACTCACACAGACTCACTCACACAGACTCACTCACTCACACAGACTCACTCACACAGACTCACTCACACAGACTCACTCACACAGACTCACTCACACAGACTCACTCACTCAGACTCACTCACTCAGACTCACTCACTCACACAGACTCACTCACTCAGACTCACTCACACAGACTCACTCACACAGACTCACTCACTCAGACTCACTCACTCAGACTCACTCACTCACACAGACTCACTCACTCAGACTCACTCACACAGACTCACTCACACAGACTCACTCACTCAGACTCACTCACTCAGACTCACTCACACAGACTCACTCACACAGACTCACTCACTCAGACTCACTCACTCACACAGACTCACTCACACAGACTCACTCACTAGACTCACTCACTCACACAGACTCACTCACACAGACTCACTCACACAGACTCACTCACACAGACTCACTCACTCACACAGACTCACTCACTCAGACTCACTCACACAGACTCACTCACTCACACAGACTCACTCACACAGACTCACTCACTCACACAGACTCACTCACACAGACTCACTCACTCACTCACTCACACAGACTCACTCACACAGACTCACTCACACAGACTCACTCACTCAGACTCACTCACTCAGACTCACTCACTCACACACTCACACAGACTCACTCACACAGACTCACTCACTCAGACTCACTCACTCACACACTCACAGACTCACTCACACAGACTCACTCACTCACTCACACAGACTCACTCACACAGACTCACTCACACAGACTCACTCACTCAGACTCACTCACTCACACACTCACACAGACTCACTCACACAGACTCACTCACTCACTCACTCACACAGACTCACTCACACAGACTCACTCACTCAGACTCACTCACTCAGACTCACTCACTCACACAGACTCACTCACTCACACAGACTCACTCACACAGACTCACTCACTCAGACTCACTCACTCACACAGACTCACTCACACAGACTCACTCACACAGACTCACTCACACAGACTCACTCACTCAGACTCACTCACACAGACTCACTCACTCACACAGACTCACTCACACAGACTCACTCACACAGACTCACTCACTCACACAGACTCACTCACTCACTCAGACTCACTCACTCAGACTCACTCACACAGACTCACTCACTCAGACTCACTCACTCACACAGACTCACTCACACAGACTCACTCACACAGACTCACTCACACAGACTCACTCACTCAGACTCACTCACACAGACTCACTCACTCACACAGACTCACTCACACAGACTCACTCACACAGACTCACTCACTCACACAGACTCACTCACTCACTCAGACTCACTCACACAGACTCACTCACACAGACTCACTCACTCAGACTCACTCACTCAGACTCACTCACTCAGACTCACTCACACAGACTCACTCACTCACACAGACTCACTCACACAGACTCACTCACTCACACAGACTCACTCACTCAGAATCACTCACTCAGACTCACTCACACAGACTCACTCACTCAGACTCACTCACACAGACTCACTCACTCACACAGACTCACTCACACAGACTCACTCACTCACACAGACTCACTCACTCACACAGACTCACTCACTCAGACTCACTCACTCAGACTCACTCACTCAGACTCACTCACACAGACTCACTCACTCACACAGACTCACTCACTCAGACTCACTGACACAGACTCACTCACTCAGACTCACTCACACAGACTCACTCACTCACACAGACTCACTCACACAGACTCACTCACACAGACTCACTCACACAGACTCACTCACACACACAGACTCACTCACACAGACTCACTCACACAGACTCACTCACACAGACTCACTCACACAGACTCACTCACTCACACAGACTCACTCACACAGACTCACTCACTCACACAGACTCACTCACACAGACTCACTCACACAGACTCACTCACACAGACTCACTCACTCAGACTCACTCACACAGACTCACTCACTCACACAGACTCACTCACTCACACAGACTCACTCACACAGACTCACTCACTCAGACTCACTCACACAGACTCACTCACACAGACTCACTCACTCACACAGACTCACTCACACAGACTCACTCACTCACACAGACTCACTCACACAGACTCACTCACACAGACTCACTCACTCACACAGACTCACTCACACAGACTCACTCACACAGACTCACTCACTCAGACTCACTCACTCAGACTCACTCACTCACACAGACTCACTCACACAGACTCACTCACACAGACTCACTCACACAGACTCACTCACACAGACTCACTCACTCACACAGACTCACTCACACAGACTCACTCACTCAGACTCACTCACTCAGACTCACTCACTCACACAGACTCACTCACACAGACTCACTCACTCAGACTCACTCACACAGACTCACTCACTCAGACTCACTCACTCAGACTCACTCACTCACACAGACACACTCACACAGACTCACTCACACAGACTCACTCACTCAGACTCACTCACTCACACACTCACAGACTCACTCACACAGACTCACTCACTCACTCACACAGACTCACTCACACAGACTCACTCACACAGACTCACTCACTCAGACTCACTCACTCACACACTCACACAGACTCACTCACACAGACTCACTCACACAGACTCACTCACACAGACTCACTCACACAGACTCACTCACACAGACTCACTCACACAGAATCACTCACTCAGACTCACTCACACAGACTCACTCACTCAGACTCACTCACACAGAATCACTCACTCAGACTCACTCACTCAGACTCACTCACTCACACACTCACACAGACTCACTCACACAGACTCACACACTCACAGACTCACTCACACAGACTCACTCACACAGACTCACTCACTCAGACTCACTCACTCACACAGACTCACTCACTCACACAGACTCACTCACACAGACTCACTCACTCACACAGACTCACTCACTCACACAGACTCACTCACTCAGACTCACTCACTCACACAGACTCACTCACTCAGACTCACTCACACAGACTCACTCACTCACACACTCACACAGACTCACTCACTCAGACTCACTCACTCAGACTCACTCACACAGACTCACTCACTCAGACTCACTCACACAGACTCACTCACTCACTCACTCACACAGACTCACTCACTCAGACTCACTCACACAGACTCACTCACTCACACAGACTCACTCACTCAGACTCACTCACTCACACAGACTCACTCACTCACTCACACAGACTCACTCACTCACACACTCACACAGACTCACTCACTCAGACTCACTCACTCAGACTCACTCACACAGACTCACTCACACAGACTCACTCACACAGACTCACTCACTCAGACTCACTCACACAGACTCACTCACACAGACTCACTCACACAGACTCACTCACTCACACAGACTCACTCACTCACACAGACTCACTCACACAGACTCACTCACACAGACTCACTCACACAGACTCACTCACTCACACACTCACACAGACTCACTCACTCAGACTCACTCACTCAGACTCACTCACACAGACTCACTCACACAGACTCACTCACACAGACTCACTCACTCACACAGACTCACTCACTCAGACTCACTCACTCAGACTCACTCACACAGACTCACTCACTCACACCGACTCACTCACTCAGACTCACTCACACAGACTCACTCACTCACACAGACTCACTCACACAGACTCACTCACACACACAGACTCACTCACTCAGACTCACTCACTCACACAGACTCACTCACACAGACTCACTCACACAGACTCACTCACTCACTCAGACTCACTCACTCACACAGACTCACTCACACAGACTCACTCACTCAGACTCACTCACACAGACTCACTCACACAGACTCACTCACTCAGACTCACTCACTCACTCACTCACTCACTCACACACACAGACTCACTCACACAGACTCACTCACACAGACTCACTCACTCAGACTCACTCACACAGACTCACTCACACAGACTCACTCACTCAGACTCACTCACACAGACTCACTCACACAGACTCACTCACACAGACTCACTCACACAGACTCACTCACTCACTCACACAGACTCACTCACACAGACTCACTCACTCACACAGACTCACTCACTCACACAGACTCACTCACTCACTCACACAGACTCACTCACTCACACAGACTCACTGACACAGACTCACTCACTCAGACTCACTCACACAGACTCACTCACTCAGACTCACTCACACAGACTCACTCACTCAGACTCACTCACTCAGACTCACTCACACAGACTCACTCACACAGACTCACTCACTCAGACTCACTCACACAGACTCACTCACTCAGACTCACTCACTCAGACTCACTCACTCAGACTCACTCACACAGACTCACTCACTCAGACTCACTCACACAGACTCACTCACTCAGACTCACTCACTCAGACTCACTCACACAGACTCACTCACACAGACTCACTCACTCACACAGACTCACTCACACAGACTCACTCACTCAGACTCACTCACACAGACTCACTCACTCAGACTCACTCACTCAGACTCACTCACTCAGACTCACTCACACAGACTCACTCACTCAGACTCACTCACTCAGACTCACTCACACAGACTCACTCACACAGACTCACTCACTCACACAGACTCACTCACACAGACTCACTCACTCACACAGACTCACTCACACAGACTCACTCACTCAGACTCACTCACTCACACAGACTCACTCACACAGACTCACTCACTCAGACTCACTCACTCAGACTCACTCACTCACACAGACTCACTCACACAGACTCACTCACACAGACTCACTCACTCACACAGACTCACTCACACAGACTCACTCACACAGACTCACTCACTCAGACTCACTCACTCAGACCCACTCACACAGACTCACTCACACAGACTCACTCACTCAGACTCACTCACTCAGACTCACTCACTCAGACTCACTCACTCACACAGACTCACTCACTCAGACTCACTCACACAGACTCACTCACACAGACTCACTCACTCAGACTCACTCACTCAGACTCACTCACTCACACAGACTCACTCACTCAGACTCACTCACACAGACTCACTCACACAGACTCACTCACTCAGACTCACTCGCTCAGACTCACTCACACAGACTCACTCACACAGACTCACTCACTCAGACTCACTCACTCACACAGACTCACTCACTCAGACTCACTCACACAGACTCACTCACACAGACTCACTCACTCAGACTCACTCACTCAGACTCACTCACACAGACTCACTCACACAGACTCACTCACTAGACTCACTCACTCACACAGACTCACTCACACAGACTCACTCACACAGACTCACTCACACAGACTCACTCACTCACACAGACTCACTCACTCAGACTCACTCACACAGACTCACTCACTCACACAGACTCACTCACACAGACTCACTCACTCACACAGACTCACTCACACAGACTCACTCACTCAGACTCACTCACACAGACTCACTCACACAGACTCACTCACACAGACTCACTCACTCAGACTCACTCACTCAGACTCACTCACTCACACACTCACACAGACTCACTCACACACTCACACAGACTCACTCACACAGACTCACTCACTCAGACTCACTCACTCACACACTCACAGACTCACTCACACAGACTCACTCACTCACTCACACAGACTCACTCACACAGACTCACTCACACAGACTCACTCACACAGACTCACTCACACAGACTCACTCACACAGACTCACTCACTCAGACTCACTCACTCAGACTCACTCACTCACACACTCACACAGACTCACTCACACACTCACACAGACTCACTCACACAGACTCACTCACTCAGACTCACTCACTCACACACTCACAGACTCACTCACACAGACTCACTCACTCACTCACACAGACTCACTCACACAGACTCACTCACACAGACTCACTCACTCAGACTCACTCACTCACACACTCACACAGACTCACTCACACAGACTCACTCACTCACTCGCTCACACAGACTCACTCACACAGACTCACTCACTCAGACTCACTCACTCACACACTCACAGACTCACTCACACAGACTCACTCACACAGACTCACTCACTCAGACTCACTCACTCACACAGACTCACTCACTCACACAGACTCACTCACACAGACTCACTCACTCACACAGACTCACTCACTCACACAGACTCACTCACTCAGACTCACTCACTCACACAGACTCACTCACTCAGACTCACTCACACAGACTCACTCACTCACACACTCACACAGACTCACTCACTCAGACTCACTCACTCAGACTCACTCACACAGACTCACTCACTCAGGCTCACTCACTCAGACTCACTCACACAGACTCACTCACTCAGACTCACTCACTCACACAGACTCACTCACTCACTCAGACTCACTCACACAGACTCACTCACTCACACACTCACACAGACTCACTCACTCAGACTCACTCACTCAGACTCACTCACACAGACTCACTCACACAGACTCACTCACACAGACTCACTCACTCAGACTCACTCACTCAGACTCACTCACACAGACTCACTCACACAGACTCACTCACTCAGACTCACTCACACAGACTCACTCACACAGACTCACTCACTCAGACTCACTCACTCAGACTCACTCACACAGACTCACTCACACAGACTCACTCACTCAGACTCACTCACACAGACTCACTCACACAGACTCACTCACACAGACTCACTCACACAGACTCACTCACTCAGACTCACTCACTCAGACTCACTCACACAGACTCACTCACTCAGACTCACTCACACAGACTCACTCACACAGACTCACTCACACAGACTCACTCACTCAGACTCACTCACTCACACAGACTCACTCACACAGACTCACTCACACAGACTCACTCACTCACACAGACTCACTCACTCACTCAGACTCACTCACTCAGACTCACTCACACAGACTCACTCACTCAGACTCACTCACTCACACAGACTCACTCACACAGACTCACTCACACAGACTCACTCACACAGACTCACTCACACAGACTCACTCACTCACACAGACTCACTCACACAGACTCACTCACACAGACTCACTCACACAGACTCACTCACACAGACTCACTCACTCAGACTCACTCACTCAGACTCACTCACTCACACAGACTCACTCACTCAGACTCACTCACACAGACTCACTCACACAGACTCACTCACTCAGACTCACTCACTCAGACTCACTCACTCACACAGACTCACTCACTCAGACTCACTCACACAGACTCACTCACACAGACTCACTCACTCAGACTCACTCACTCAGACTCACTCACACAGACTCACTCACACAGACTCACTCACTCAGACTCACTCACTCACACAGACTCACTCACACAGACTCACTCACTAGACTCACTCACTCACACAGACTCACTCACACAGACTCACTCACACAGACTCACTCACACAGACTCACTCACTCACACAGACTCACTCACTCAGACTCACTCACACAGACTCACTCACTCACACAGACTCACTCACACAGACTCACTCACTCACACAGACTCACTCACACAGACTCACTCACTCACTCACTCACACAGACTCACTCACACAGACTCACTCACACAGACTCACTCACTCAGACTCACTCACTCAGACTCACTCACTCACACACTCACACAGACTCACTCACACAGACTCACTCACTCAGACTCACTCACTCACACACTCACAGACTCACTCACACAGACTCACTCACTCACTCACACAGACTCACTCACACAGACTCACTCACACAGACTCACTCACTCAGACTCACTCACTCACACACTCACACAGACTCACTCACACAGACTCACTCACTCACTCACTCACACAGACTCACTCACACAGACTCACTCACTCAGACTCACTCACTCAGACTCACTCACTCACACAGACTCACTCACTCACACAGACTCACTCACACAGACTCACTCACTCAGACTCACTCACTCACACAGACTCACTCACACAGACTCACTCACACAGACTCACTCACACAGACTCACTCACTCAGACTCACTCACACAGACTCACTCACTCACACAGACTCACTCACACAGACTCACTCACACAGACTCACTCACTCACACAGACTCACTCACTCACTCAGACTCACTCACTCAGACTCACTCACACAGACTCACTCACTCAGACTCACTCACTCACACAGACTCACTCACACAGACTCACTCACACAGACTCACTCACACAGACTCACTCACTCAGACTCACTCACACAGACTCACTCACTCACACAGACTCACTCACACAGACTCACTCACACAGACTCACTCACTCACACAGACTCACTCACTCACTCAGACTCACTCACACAGACTCACTCACACAGACTCACTCACACAGACTCACTCACTCAGACTCACTCACTCAGACTCACTCACTCAGACTCACTCACACAGACTCACTCACTCACACAGACTCACTCACACAGACTCACTCACTCACACAGACTCACTCACTCAGAATCACTCACTCAGACTCACTCACACAGACTCACTCACTCAGACTCACTCACACAGACTCACTCACTCACACAGACTCACTCACACAGACTCACTCACTCACACAGACTCACTCACTCACACAGACTCACTCACTCAGACTCACTCACTCAGACTCACTCACTCAGACTCACTCACACAGACTCACTCACTCACACAGACTCACTCACTCAGACTCACTGACACAGACTCACTCACTCAGACTCACTCACACAGACTCACTCACTCACACAGACTCACTCACACAGACTCACTCACACAGACTCACTCACACAGACTCACTCACACACACAGACTCACTCACACAGACTCACTCACACAGACTCACTCACACAGACTCACTCACACAGACTCACTCACACAGACTCACTCACTCACACAGACTCACTCACACAGACTCACTCACACAGACTCACTCACACAGACTCACTCACACAGACTCACTCACACACACAGACTCACTCACACAGACTCACTCACTCAGACTCACTCACACAGACTCACTCACTCAGACTCACTCACACAGACTCACTCACTCACACAGACTCACTCACACAGACTCACTCACACAGACTCACTCACTCAGACTCACTCACACAGACTCACTCACTCACACAGACTCACTCACTCACACAGACTCACTCACACAGACTCACTCACTCAGACTCACTCACACAGACTCACTCACACAGACTCACTCACTCACACAGACTCACTCACACAGACTCACTCACTCACACAGACTCACTCACACAGACTCACTCACACAGACTCACTCACTCACACAGACTCACTCACACAGACTCACTCACACAGACTCACTCACTCAGACTCACTCACTCAGACTCACTCACTCACACAGACTCACTCACACAGACTCACTCACACAGACTCACTCACACAGACTCACTCACACAGACTCACTCACTCACACAGACTCACTCACACAGACTCACTCACTCAGACTCACTCACTCAGACTCACTCACTCACACAGACTCACTCACACAGACTCACTCACTCAGACTCACTCACACAGACTCACTCACTCAGACTCACTCACTCAGACTCACTCACTCACACAGACACACTCACACAGACTCACTCACACAGACTCACTCACTCAGACTCACTCACTCACACACTCACAGACTCACTCACACAGACTCACTCACTCACTCACACAGACTCACTCACACAGACTCACTCACACAGACTCACTCACTCAGACTCACTCACTCACACACTCACACAGACTCACTCACACAGACTCACTCACACAGACTCACTCACACAGACTCACTCACACAGACTCACTCACACAGACTCACTCACTCAGACTCACTCACACAGACTCACTCACTCAGACTCACTCACACAGAATCACTCACTCAGACTCACTCACTCAGACTCACTCACTCACACACTCACACAGACTCACTCACACAGACTCACACACTCACAGACTCACTCACACAGACTCACTCACACAGACTCACTCACTCAGACTCACTCACTCACACAGACTCACTCACTCACACAGACTCACTCACACAGACTCACTCACTCACACAGACTCACTCACTCACACAGACTCACTCACTCAGACTCACTCACTCACACAGACTCACTCACTCAGACTCACTCACACAGACTCACTCACTCACACACTCACACAGACTCACTCACTCAGACTCACTCACTCAGACTCACTCACACAGACTCACTCACTCAGACTCACTCACACAGACTCACTCACTCACTCACTCACACAGACTCACTCACTCAGACTCACTCACACAGACTCACTCACTCACACAGACTCACTCACTCAGACTCACTCACTCACACAGACTCACTCACTCACTCACACAGACTCACTCACTCACACACTCACACAGGCTCACTCACTCAGACTCACTCACTCAGACTCACTCACACAGACTCACTCACACAGACTCACTCACACAGACTCACTCACTCAGACTCACTCACACAGACTCACTCACACAGACTCACTCACACAGACTCACTCACTCACACAGACTCACTCACTCACACAGACTCACTCACACAGACTCACTCACACAGACTCACTCACACAGACTCACTCACTCACACACTCACACAGACTCACTCACTCAGACTCACTCACTCAGACTCACTCACACAGACTCACTCACACAGACTCACTCACACAGACTCACTCACTCACACAGACTCACTCACTCAGACTCACTCACTCAGACTCACTCACACAGACTCACTCACTCACACCGACTCACTCACTCAGACTCACTCACACAGACTCACTCACTCACACAGACTCACTCACACAGACTCACTCACACACACAGACTCACTCACTCAGACTCACTCACTCACACAGACTCACACACACAGACTCACTCACACAGACTCACTCACTCACTCAGACTCACTCACTCACACAGACTCACTCACACAGACTCACTCACTCAGACTCACTCACACAGACTCACTCACACAGACTCACTCACTCAGACTCACTCACTCACTCACTCACTCACTCACACACACAGACTCACTCACACAGACTCACTCACACAGACTCACTCACTCAGACTCACTCACACAGACTCACTCACACAGACTCACTCACTCAGACTCACTCACACAGACTCACTCACACAGACTCACTCACACAGACTCACTCACACAGACTCACTCACTCACTCACACAGACTCACTCACACAGACTCACTCACTCACACAGACTCACTCACTCACACAGACTCACTCACTCACTCACACAGACTCACTCACTCACACAGACTCACTGACACAGACTCACTCACTCAGACTCACTCACACAGACTCACTCACTCAGACTCACTCACACAGACTCACTCACTCAGACTCACTCACTCAGACTCACTCACACAGACTCACTCACACAGACTCACTCACTCAGACTCACTCACACAGACTCACTCACTCAGACTCACTCACTCAGACTCACTCACTCAGACTCACTCACACAGACTCACTCACTCAGACTCACTCACACAGACTCACTCACTCAGACTCACTCACTCAGACTCACTCACACAGACTCACTCACACAGACTCACTCACTCACACAGACTCACTCACACAGACTCACTCACACAGACTCACTCACACAGACTCACTCACTCACACAGACTCACTCACTCACACAGACTCACTCACACAGACTCACTCACTCAGACTCACTCACACAGACTCACTCACTCAGACTCACTCACTCAGACTCACTCACTCAGACTCACTCACACAGACTCACTCACTCAGACTCACTCACTCAGACTCACTCACACAGACTCACTCACACAGACTCACTCACTCACACAGACTCACTCACACAGACTCACTCACTCACACAGACTCACTCACACAGACTCACTCACTCAGACTCACTCACTCACACAGACTCACTCACACAGACTCACTCACTCAGACTCACTCACTCAGACTCACTCACTCACACAGACTCACTCACACAGACTCACTCACACAGACTCACTCACTCACACAGACTCACTCACACAGACTCACTCACACAGACTCACTCACTCAGACTCACTCACTCAGACCCACTCACACAGACTCACTCACACAGACTCACTCACTCAGACTCACTCACTCAGACTCACTCACTCAGACTCACTCACTCACACAGACTCACTCACTCAGACTCACTCACACAGACTCACTCACACAGACTCACTCACTCAGACTCACTCACTCAGACTCACTCACTCACACAGACTCACTCACTCAGACTCACTCACACAGACTCACTCACACAGACTCACTCACTCAGACTCACTCGCTCAGACTCACTCACACAGACTCACTCACACAGACTCACTCACTCAGACTCACTCACTCACACAGACTCACTCACTCAGACTCACTCACTCAGACTCACTCACACAGACTCACTCACACAGACTCACTCACTAGACTCACTCACTCAGACTCACTCACTCACACAGACTCACTCACTCAGACTCACTCACACAGACTCACTCACACAGACTCACTCACTCAGACTCACTCGCTCAGACTCACTCACACAGACTCACTCACACAGACTCACTCACACAGACTCACTCACACAGACTCACTCACTCAGACTCACTCACTCAGACTCACTCACACAGACTCACTCACACAGACTCACTCACTAGACTCACTCACTCACACAGACTCACTCACACAGACTCACTCACACAGACTCACTCACACAGACTCACTCACTCACACAGACTCACTCACTCAGACTCACTCACACAGACTCACTCACTCACACAGACTCACTCACACAGACTCACTCACTCACACAGACTCACTCACACAGACTCACTCACTCACTCACTCACACAGACTCACTCACACAGACTCACTCACTCACACAGACTCACTCACACAGACTCACTCACTCACTCACTCACACAGACTCACTCACACAGACTCACTCACTCAGACTCACTCACTCAGACTCACTCACTCACACACTCACACAGACTCACTCACTCAGACTCACTCACTCAGACTCACTCACACAGACTCACTCACTCACACAGACTCACTCACACAGACTCACTCACTCACACAGACTCACTCACTCAGACTCACTCACTCAGACTCACTCACTCACACACTCACACAGACTCACTCACACAGACTCACTCACTCAGACTCACTCACTCAGACTCACTCACACAGACTCACTCACTCACACAGACTCACTCACACAGACTCACTCACTCACACAGACTCACTCACACAGACTCACTCACTCACTCACTCACACAGACTCACTCACACAGACTCACTCACTCACACAGACTCACTCACACAGACTCACTCACTCACTCACTCACACAGACTCACTCACACAGACTCACTCACTCAGACTCACTCACACAGACTCACTCACTCACACAGACTCACTCACACAGACTCACTCACTCACTCACTCACACAGACTCACTCACACAGACTCACTCACTCAGACTCACTCACTCAGACTCACTCACTCACACACTCACACAGACTCACTCACACACTCACACAGACTCACTCACACAGACTCACTCACTCAGACTCACTCACTCACACACTCACAGACTCACTCACACAGACTCACTCACTCACTCACACAGACTCACTCACACAGACTCACTCACACAGACTCACTCACTCAGACTCACTCACTCACACACTCACACAGACTCACTCACACAGACTCACTCACTCACTCGCTCACACAGACTCACTCACACAGACTCACTCACTCAGACTCACTCACTCACACACTCACAGACTCACTCACACAGACTCACTCACACAGACTCACTCACTCAGACTCACTCACTCACACAGACTCACTCACTCACACAGACTCACTCACACAGACTCACTCACTCACACAGACTCACTCACTCACACAGACTCACTCACTCAGACTCACTCACTCACACAGACTCACTCACTCAGACTCACTCACACAGACTCACTCACTCACACACTCACACAGACTCACTCACTCAGACTCACTCACTCAGACTCACTCACACAGACTCACTCACTCAGGCTCACTCACTCAGACTCACTCACACAGACTCACTCACTCAGACTCACTCACTCACACAGACTCACTCACTCACTCAGACTCACTCACACAGACTCACTCACTCACACACTCACACAGACTCACTCACTCAGACTCACTCACTCAGACTCACTCACACAGACTCACTCACACAGACTCACTCACACAGACTCACTCACTCAGACTCACTCACTCAGACTCACTCACACAGACTCACTCACTCAGACTCACTCACACAGACTCACTCACACAGACTCACTCACACAGACTCACTCACTCACACAGACTCACTCACACAGACTCACTCACACAGACTCACTCACACAGACTCACTCACTCACACAGACTCACTCACTCAGACTCACTCACTCAGACTCACTCACACAGACTCACTCACTCACACCGACTCACTCACTCAGACTCACTCACACAGACTCACTCACTCAGACTCACTCACTCACTCACTCACACAGACTCACTCACACAGACTCACTCACTCACACAGACTCACTCACACAGACTCACTGACACACACAGACTCACTCACTCAGACTCACTCACTCACACAGACTCACTCACACAGACTCACTCACACAGACTCACTCACTCAGACTCACTCACACACACAGACTCACTCACTCAGACTCACTCACTCACACAGACTCACTCACACAGACTCACTCACACAGACTCACTCACACAGACTCACTCACTCAGACTCACTCACACAGACTCACTCACACAGACTCACTCACACAGACTCACTCACACAGACTCACTCACTCACACAGACTCACTCACACAGAGTCACTCACACAGACTCACTCACACAGACTCACTCACTCAGACTCAGTCACACAGACTCACTCACACAGACTCACTCACACAGACTCACTCACACAGACTCACTCACTCACACAGACTCACTCACACAGACTCACTCACTCAGACTCACTCACTCAGACTCACTCACACAGACTCACTCACACAGACTCACTCACTCAGACTCAGTCACACAGACTCACTCACACAGACTCACTCACACAGACTCACTCACTCACACAGACTCACTCACACAGACTCACTCACACAGACTCACTCACACAGACTCACTCACTCAGACTCATTCACACAGACTCACTCACTCAGACTCACTCACACAGACTCACTCACACAGACTCACTCACTCACACAGACTCACTCACACAGACTCACTCACTCACACAGACTCACTCACACAGACTCACTCACACAGACTCACTCACTCAGACTCACTCACTCAGACTCACTCACTCACACAGACTCACTCACACAGACTCACTCACACAGACTCACTCACTCACACAGACTCACTCACACAGACTCACTCACACAGACTCACTCACTCAGACTCACTCACTCAGACTCACTCACTCACACAGACTCACTCACTCAGACTCACTCACACAGACTCACTCACACAGACTCACTCACACAGACTCACTCACTCAGACTCACTCACTCAGACTCACTCACTCACACAGACTCACTCACACAGACTCACTCACACAGACTCACTCACACAGACTCACTCACTCAGACTCACTCACACAGACTCACTCACACAGACTCACTCACTCACACAGACTCACTCACACAGACTCACTCACTCAGACTCACTCACTCACACAGACTCACTCACACAGACTCACTCACTCAGACTCACTCACTCAGACTCACTCACTCACACAGACTCACTCACACAGACTCACTCACTCAGACTCACTCACTCACTCAGACTCACTCACTCAGACTCACTCACACAGACTCACTCACACAGACTCACTCACTCAGACTCACTCACTCACACAGACTCACTCACACAGACTCACTCACTAGACTCACTCACTCACACAGACTCACTCACACAGACTCACTCACACAGACTCACTCACAGAGACTCACTCACTCACACAGACTCACTCACTCAGACTCACTCACACAGACTCACTCACTCACACAGACTCACTCACACAGACTCACTCACTCACACAGACTCACTCACACAGACTCACTCACTCACTCACTCACACAGACTCACTCACACAGACTCACTCACACAGACTCACTCACTCAGACTCACTCACTCAGACTCACTCACTCACACACTCACACAGACTCACTCACACAGACTCACTCACTCAGACTCACTCACTCACACACTCACAGACTCACTCACACAGACTCACTCACTCACTCACACAGACTCACTCACACAGACTCACTCACACACTCACTCACTCAGACTCACTCACTCACACAGACTCACTCACTCAGACTCACTCACACAGACTCACTCACTCACTCACTCACACAGACTCACTCACACAGACTCACTCACACAGACTCACTCACTCAGACTCACTCACTCACTCAGACTCACTCACTCAGACTCACTCACACAGACTCACTCACACAGACTCACTCACACAGACTCACTCACACAGACTCACTCACTCACTCACTCACACAGACTCACTCACACAGACTCACTCACTCAGACTCACTCACTCAGACTCACTCACACAGACTCACTCACACAGACTCACTCACACAGACTCACTCACTCAGACTCACTCACTCACACAGACTCACTCACTCACACAGACTCACTCACACAGACTCACTCACTCACACAGACTCACTCACTCACACAGACTCACTCACTCAGACTCACTCACTCACACAGACTCACTCACTCAGACTCACTCACACAGACTCACTCACTCAGGCTCACTCACTCAGACTCACTCACACAGACTCACTCACTCAGACTCACTCACTCACACAGACTCACTCACTCACTCAGACTCACTCACACAGACTCACTCACTCACACACTCACACAGACTCACTCACTCAGACTCACTCACTCAGACTCACTCACACAGACTCACTCACACAGACTCACTCACACAGACTCACTCACTCAGACTCACTCACTCAGACTCACTCACACAGACTCACTCACTCAGACTCACTCACACAGACTCACTCACACAGACTCACTCACACAGACTCACTCACTCACACAGACTCACTCACACAGACTCACTCACACAGACTCACTCACACAGACTCACTCACTCACACAGACTCACTCACTCAGACTCACTCACTCAGACTCACTCACACAGACTCACTCACTCACACCGACTCACTCACTCAGACTCACTCACACAGACTCACTCACTCAGACTCACTCACTCACTCACTCACACAGACTCACTCACACAGACTCACTCACTCACACAGACTCACTCACACAGACTCACTGACACACACAGACTCACTCACTCAGACTCACTCACTCACACAGACTCACTCACACAGACTCACTCACACAGACTCACTCACTCAGACTCACTCACACACACAGACTCACTCACTCAGACTCACTCACTCACACAGACTCACTCACACAGACTCACTCACACAGACTCACTCACACAGACTCACTCACACAGACTCACTCACACAGACTCACTCACTCAGACTCAGTCACACAGACTCACTCACACAGACTCACTCACACAGACTCACTCACACAGACTCACTCACTCACACAGACTCACTCACACAGACTCACTCACTCAGACTCACTCACTCAGACTCACTCACACAGACTCACTCACACAGACTCACTCACTCAGACTCACTCACACAGACTCACTCACACAGACTCACTCACACAGACTCACTCACTCACACAGACTCACACACACAGACTCACTCACTCACACAGACTCACTCACACAGACTCACTCACTCAGACTCACTCACTCAGACTCACTCACACAGACTCACTCACACAGACTCACTCACTCAGACTCAGTCACACAGACTCACTCACACAGACTCACTCACTCAGACTCATTCACACAGACTCACTCACTCAGACTCACTCACACAGACTCACTCACACAGACTCACTCACACAGACTCACTCACTCAGACTCACTCACACACACAGACTCACTCACTCAGACTCACTCACACAGACTCACTCACACAGACTCACTCACTCAGACTCACTCACTCACTCAGACTCACTCACACAGACTCACTCACTCAGACTCACTCACTCACACAGACTCATTCACACAGACTCACTCACACAGACTCACTCACACAGACTCACTCACACAGACTCACTCACTCACTCACACAGACTCACTCACACAGACTCACTCACACAGACTCACTCACACAGACTCACTCACTCAGACTCACTCACACAGACTCACTCACTCAGACTCACTCACACAGACTCACTCACTCAGACTCACTCACTCAGACTCACTCACACAGACTCACTCACACAGACTCACTCACACAGACTCACTCACACAGACTCACTCACTCACACAGACTCACTCACTCAGACTCACTCACTCAGACTCACTCACACAGACTCACTCACTCACACCGACTCACTCACTCAGACTCACTCACACAGACTCACTCACACAGACTCACTCACTCACACAGACTCACTCACTCAGACTCACTCACACAGACTCACTCACACAGACTCACTCACTCACACAGACTCACTCACTCAGACTCACTCACACAGACTCACTCACACAGACTCACTCACACACACAGACTCACTCACTCAGACTCACTCACTCACACAGTCTCACTCACACAGACTCACTCACACAGACTCACTCACTCAGACTCACTCACACAGACTCACTCACACAGACTCACTCACACACACAGACTCACTCACTCAGACTCACTCACTCACACAGACTCACTCACACAGACTCACTCACTCAGACTCACTCACACAGACTCACTCACACAGACTCACTCACTCAGACTCAGTCACACAGACTCACTCCCTCAGACTCACTCACTCACTCACTCACTCACTCACACACACAGACTCACTCACACAGACTCACTCACACAGACTCACTCACTCAGACTCACTCACACAGAATCACTCACTCACTCACACAGACTCACTCACTCAGACTCACTCACTCAGACTCACTCACACAGACTCACTCACTCACTCACACACACAGACTCACTCACACAGACTCACTCACTCACACAGACTCACTCACACAGACTCACTCACACAGACTCACTCACACAGACTCACTCACACAGACTCACTCACACAGACTCACTCACTCAGACTCAGTCACACAGACTCACTCACACAGACTCACTCACACAGACTCACTCACACAGACTCACTCACTCAGACTCAGTCACACAGACTCACTCACACAGACTCACTCACACAGACTCACTCACTCACACAGACTCACACACACAGACTCACTCACTCACACAGACTCACTCACACAGACTCACTCACTCAGACTCACTCACTCAGACTCACTCACTCAGACTCACTCACACAGACTCACTCACACAGACTCACTCACTCAGACTCACTCACTCACACAGACTCACTCACACAGACTCACTCACTAGACTCACTCACTCACACAGACTCACTCACACAGACTCACTCACACAGACTCACTCACACAGACTCACTCACTCACACAGACTCACTCACTCAGACTCACTCACACAGACTCACTCACACAGACTCACTCACTCACACAGACTCACTCACACAGACTCACTCACTCACACCGACTCACTCACTCAGACTCACTCACACAGACTCACTCACTCAGACTCACTCACTCACTCACTCACACAGACTCACTCACACAGACTCACTCACTCACACAGACTCACTCACACAGACTCACTGACACACACAGACTCACTCACTCAGACTCACTCACTCACACAGACTCACTCACACAGACTCACTCACACAGACTCACTCACTCAGACTCACTCACACACACAGACTCACTCACTCAGACTCACTCACTCACACAGACTCACTCACACAGACTCACTCACACAGACTCACTCACACAGACTCACTCACACAGACTCACTCACACAGACTCACTCACTCAGACTCAGTCACACAGACTCACTCACACAGACTCACTCACACAGACTCACTCACACAGACTCACTCACTCAGACTCAGTCACACAGACTCACTCACACAGACTCACTCACACAGACTCACTCACTCACACAGACTCACACACACAGACTCACTCACTCACACAGACTCACTCACACAGACTCACTCACTCAGACTCACTCACTCAGACTCACTCACACAGACTCACTCACACAGACTCACTCACTCAGACTCAGTCACACAGACTCACTCACACAGACTCACTCACTCAGACTCATTCACACAGACTCACTCACTCAGACTCACTCACACAGACTCACTCACACAGACTCACTCACACAGACTCACTCACTCAGACTCACTCACACACACAGACTCACTCACTCAGACTCACTCACACAGACTCACTCACACAGACTCACTCACTCAGACTCACTCACTCAGACTCATTCACACAGACTCACTCACACAGACTCACTCACACAGACTCACTCACACAGACTCACTCACTCACTCACACAGACTCACTCACACAGACTCACTCACACAGACTCACTCACACAGACTCACTCACTCAGACTCACTCACACAGACTCACTCACTCAGACTCACTCACACAGACTCACTCACTCAGACTCACTCACTCAGACTCACTCACACAGACTCACTCACACAGACTCACTCACACAGACTCACTCACACAGACTCACTCACTCACACAGACTCACTCACTCAGACTCACTCACTCAGACTCACTCACACAGACTCACTCACTCACACCGACTCACTCACTCAGACTCACTCACACAGACTCACTCACTCACACAGACTCACTCACACAGACTCACTCACACACACAGACTCACTCACTCAGACTCACTCACTCACACAGACTCACTCACACAGACTCACTCACACAGACTCACTCACACAGACTCACTCACACAGACTCACTCACACACACAGACTCACTCACTCAGACTCACTCACTCACACAGACTCACTCACACAGACTCACTCACTCAGACTCACTCACACAGACTCACTCACTCACACAGACTCACACACACAGACTCACTCACTCAGACTCACTCACTCACACAGACTCACTCACACAGACTCACTCACACAGACTCACTCACTCAGACTCACTCACTCACACAGACTCACTCACACAGACTCACTCACACAGACTCACTCACACAGACTCACTCACACAGACTCACTCACACACACAGACTCACTCACTCAGACTCACTCACTCACACAGACTCACTCACACAGACTCACTCACACAGACTCACTCACTCAGACTCAGTCACACAGACTCACTCACTCAGACTCACTCACTCACTCACTCACTCACTCACACACACAGACTCACTCACACAGACTCACTCACACAGACTCACTCACTCAGACTCACTCACACAGACTCACTCACACAGACTCACTCACTCAGACTCACTCACACAGACTCACTCACACAGACTCACTCACACAGACTCACTCACACAGAATCACTCACTCACTCACACAGACTCACTCACACAGACTCACTCACTCACACAGACTCACTCACTCACACAGACTCACTCACTCACACAGACTCACTCACTCACACAGACTCACTCACACAGACTCACTCACTCAGACTCACTCACACAGACTCACTCACTCAGACTCACTCACACAGACTCACTCACTCAGACTCACTCACACAGACTCACTCACACAGACTCACTCACTCAGACTCACTCACACAGACTCACTCACTCAGACTCACTCACTCAGACTCACTCACACAGACTCACTCACACAGACTCACTCACACAGACTCACTCACTCACACAGACTCACTCACTCACACAGACTCACTCACACAGACTCACTCACTCACACAGACTCACTCACACAGACTCACTCACACAGACTCACTCACTCAGACTCACTCACACAGACTCACTCACACAGACTCACTCACACAGACTCACTCACTCACACAGACTCACTCACTCACACACTCACTCACACAGACTCACTCACTCAGACTCACTCACTCAGACTCACTCACACAGACTCACTCACACAGACTCACTCACTCACTCACTCACACAGACTCACTCATACAGACTCACTCACACAGACTCACTCACTCAGACTCACTCACACAGACTCACTCACTCAGACTCACTCACTCAGACTCACTCACACAGACTCACTCACACAGACTCACTCACTCACACAGACTCACTCACACAGACTCACTCACTCACACAGACTCACTCACACAGACTCACTCACACAGACTCACTCACACAGACTCACTCACTCAGACTCACTCACTCAGACTCACTCACTCACACAGACTCACTCACACAGACTCACTCACTCAGACTCACTCACTCACACAGACTCACTCACACAGACTCACTCACTAGACTCACTCACTCACACAGACTCACTCACACAGACTCACTCACACAGACTCACTCACACAGACTCACTCACTCACACAGACTCACTCACTCAGACTCACTCACACAGACTCACTCACTCACACAGACTCACTCACACAGACTCACTCACACAGACTCACTCACTCAGACTCACTCACACAGACTCACTCACACAGACTCACTCACACAGACTCACACACTCACACAGACTCACTCACTCAGACTCACTCACTCAGACTCACTCACACAGACTCACTCACACAGACTCACTCACTCACTCACTCACACAGACTCACTCACACAGACTCACTCACACAGACTCACTCACTCAGACTCACTCACTCAGACTCACTCACTCACACAGACTCACTCACACAGACTCACTCACTCAGACTCACTCACTCACACACTCACAGACTCACTCACACAGACTCACTCACTCACTCACACAGACTCACTCACACAGACTCACTCACACAGACTCACTCACTCAGACTCACTCACTCACACACTCACACAGACTCACTCACACAGACTCACTCACTCACTCACTCACACAGACTCACTCACACAGACTCACTCACTCAGACTCACTCACTCACACACTCACAGACTCACTCACACAGACTCACTCACACAGACTCACTCACTCAGACTCACTCACTCACACAGACTCACTCACTCACACAGACTCACTCACACAGACTCACTCACTCACACAGACTCACTCACTCACACAGACTCACTCACTCAGACTCACTCACTCACACAGACTCACTCACTCAGACTCACTCACACAGACTCACTCACTCACACACTCACACAGACTCACTCACTCAGACTCACTCACTCAGACTCACTCACACAGACTCACTCACTCAGACTCACTCACTCAGACTCACTCACACAGACTCACTCACTCACACAGACTCACTCACTCAGACTCACTCACTCACACAGACTCACTCACTCACTCAGACTCACTCACACAGACTCACTCACTCACACACTCACACAGACTCACTCACTCAGACTCACTCACTCAGACTCACTCACACAGACTCACTCACACAGACTCACTCACACAGACTCACTCACTCAGACTCACTCACTCAGACTCACTCACACAGACTCACTCACTCAGACTCACTCACACAGACTCACTCACACAGACTCACTCACACAGACTCACTCACTCACACAGACTCACTCACACAGACTCACTCACACAGACTCACTCACTCACACAGACTCACTCACTCAGACTCACTCACTCAGACTCACTCACACAGACTCACTCACTCACACCGACTCACTCATTCAGACTCACTCACACAGACTCACTCACTCAGACTCACTCACTCACTCACTCACACAGACTCACTCACACAGACTCACTCACTCACACAGACTCACTCACACAGACTCACTCACACAGACTCACTCACTCACACAGACTCACTCACTCAGACTCACTCACTCACACAGACTCACTCACACAGACTCACTCACACAGACTCACTCACTCAGACTCACTCACACAGACTCACTCACACAGACTCACTCACACAGACTCAATCACACAGACTCACTCACACACACAGACTCACTCACACAGACTCACTCACTCACTACAGACTCACTCACTCAGACTCACTCACACACACAGACTCACTCACTCAGACTCACTCACTCACACAGACTCACTCACACAGACTCACTCACACAGACTCACTCACACAGACTCACTCACACAGACTCACTCACTCAGACTCAGTCACACAGACTCACTCACACAGACTCACTCACACAGACTCACTCACACAGACTCACTCACTCACACAGACTCACTCACACAGACTCACTCACTCAGACTCACTCACTCAGACTCACTCACACAGACTCACTCACACAGACTCACTCACTCACACAGACTCACTCACACAGACTCACTCACTCACACAGACTCACTCACTCACACAGACTCACACACACAGACTCACTCACTCACACAGACTCACTCACACAGACTCACTCACTCAGACTCACTCACTCAGACTCACTCACACAGACTCACTCACACAGACTCACTCACTCAGACTCAGTCACACAGACTCACTCACACAGACTCACTCACTCAGACTCATTCACACAGACTCACTCACTCAGACTCACTCACACAGACTCACTCACACAGACTCACTCACTCAGACTCATTCACACAGACTCACTCACTCAGACTCACTCACACAGACTCACTCACACAGACTCACTCACTCAGACTCACTCACACAGACTCACTCACACAGACTCACTCACACAGACTCACTCACTCAGACTCACTCACACACACAGACTCACTCACTCAGACTCACTCACACAGACTCACTCACACAGACTCACTCACTCAGACTCACTCACTCAGACTCATTCACACAGACTCACTCACACAGACTCACTCACACAGACTCACTCACACAGACTCACTCACACAGACTCACTCACTCACTCACACAGACTCACTCACACAGACTCACTCACACAGACTCACTCACACAGACTCACTCACTCAGACTCACTCACACAGACTCACTCACTCAGACTCACTCACACAGACTCACTCACTCAGACTCACTCACTCAGACTCACTCACACAGACTCACTCACACAGACTCACTCACACAGACTCACTCACTCAGACTCACTCACACAGACTCACTCACTCAGACTCACTCACTCAGACTCACTCACACAGACTCACTCACACAGACTCACTCACACAGACTCACTCACTCACACAGACTCACTCACACAGACTCACTCACTCACACAGACTCACTCACACAGACTCACTCACACAGACTCACTCACTCAGACTCACTCACACAGACTCACTCACTCAGACTCACTCACTCAGACTCACTCACACAGACTCACTCACACAGACTCACTCACTCACACAGACTCACTCACACAGACTCACTCACTCACACAGACTCACTCACACAGACTCACTCACACAGACTCACTCACACAGACTCACTCACTCAGACTCACTCACACAGACTCACTCACTCACACAGACTCACTCACACAGACTCACTCACTCAGACTCACTCACTCAGACTCACTAACACAGACTCACTCACACAGACTCACTCACACAGACTCACTCACACAGACTCACTCACTCAGACTCACTCACTCAGACTCACTAACACAGACTCACTCACACAGACTCACTCACACAGACTCACTCACACAGACTCACTCACACAGACTCACTCACTCAGACTCACTCACTCACACAGACTCACTCACACAGACTCACTCACACACAGACTCACTCACTCACACAGACTCACACACACAGACTCACTCACTCACACAGACTCACTCACACAGACTCACTCACTCAGACTCACTCACTCAGACTCACTCACACAGACTCACTCACACAGACTCACTCACTCAGACTCAGTCACACAGACTCACTCACACAGACTCACTCACTCAGACTCACTCACACAGACTCACTCACTCAGACTCACTCACACAGACTCACTCACACAGACTCACTCACTCAGACTCACTCACACAGACTCACTCACTCAGACTCACTCACACAGACTCACTCACACAGACTCACTCACTCAGACTCACTCACACAGACTCACTCACACAGACTCACTCACACAGACTCACTCACTCAGACTCACTCACACAGACTCACTCACTCAGACTCACTCACACAGACTCACTCACACAGACTCACTCACTCAGACTCACTCACTCAGACTCACTCACACAGACTCACTCACACAGACTCACTCACACAGACTCACTCACACAGACTCACTCACACAGACTCACTCACTCACTCACACAGACTCACTCACACAGACTCACTCACACAGACTCACTCACACAGACTCACTCACTCAGACTCACTCACACAGACTCACTCACTCAGACTCACTCACACAGACTCACTCACTCAGACTCACTCACTCAGACTCACTCACACAGACTCACTCACACAGACTCACTCACACAGACTCACTCACTCAGACTCACTCACACAGACTCACTCACTCAGACTCACTCACTCAGACTCACTCACACAGACTCACTCACACAGACTCACTCACACAGACTCACTCACTCACACAGACTCACTCACACAGACTCACTCACTCACACAGACTCACTCACACAGACTCACTCACACAGACTCACTCACTCAGACTCACTCACACAGACTCACTCACTCAGACTCACTCACTCAGACTCACTCACACAGACTCACTCACACAGACTCACTCACTCACACAGACTCACTCACACAGACTCACTCACTCACACAGACTCACTCACACAGACTCACTCACACAGACTCACTCACACAGACTCACTCACTCAGACTCACTCACACAGACTCACTCACTCACACAGACTCACTCACACAGACTCACTCACTCAGACTCACTCACTCAGACTCACTAACACAGACTCACTCACCAGACTCACTCACACAGACTCACTCACACAGACTCACTCACTCAGACTCACTCACTCAGACTCACTAACACAGACTCACTCACACAGACTCACTCACACAGACTCACTCACACAGACTCACTCACACAGACTCACTCACTCAGACTCACTCACTCAGACTCACTCACACAGACTCACTCACACAGACTCACTCACACAGACTCACTCACACAGACTCACTCACTCAGACTCACTCACTCAGACTCACTCACTCACACACTCAC